>NC_137508.1:822500-825000 GCF_041902795.1 Electrophorus electricus
GATGGAGATCTGATCTTTGTGGAGCGTTAGATGGAGATCTGATGTTTGTGGAGAGTTAAATGGAGATCTGATGTTTGTGGAGAGTTAGATGGAGATCTGATGCGTGTTAGATGGAGATCTGATGTTTGTGGAGCTGTAGGTGCAGATCTGTCGCTCTGCTGACTGTGTTCGTTGGACGCCGTTCACTCCACTTTGTCTCAGTGTACCTGGATGGCTTGGTGAGAGCATATGTGCACGCCAAAAGTAGACAATGCAGGACACACTGATGGCAAACAGGAATCGGACAGACAGAGAGAAAGAGGGAGAGTGAGAGAGGGAGGAGAGACAGAGAGGGAGACAGAGAGAGAGTGGGAGAGTAAGAGAGGGAGAGTGAGAGAGAGTGAGAGAGGGAGGAGAGACAGAGGGAGACAGAGAGAGAGTGGGAGAGTAAGAGAGGGAGAGTGAGAGAGAGTGAGAGAGGGAGGAGAGAGAGAGAGAGAGTCATAGGGGTTTGTAGAAGTGTTTATATGAAGCTGTTGTTTAGTGCTGCTGGTGTTGTTAAGGACATCATGATAAACAATGATTCAGTAATATTGCATTAGTGTTTTTTAGATTGTATTTAGCAGTAGTGTATATATTTGTAGTGTATTTAGCAGTAGTATATATATATATAGTTTATAGTATATATATGTATATAGTGTGTGTGCGTGTGTGTGTGTGTGTGTGTGTGTGTGTGTGTGTGTGTGTGTGTGTGTGTGTGTGTGTATATATCAAGTTTCAAGTTTCAAGTTTGGTTTATTTGTCACATACATAGTCATACACGGTATAACTCGCAGTGAAATGGTTGAGAGTGCTCTGTCCAAACTGAGGAAACAAATGGGTGCATAAGGAAATATATCTATATATATACAAAAAATATATATAACAATGTATGTACATTGTATAATATGTATATATGCACAATGTACAATGTATATATAGATATGTGGATATATGTGTATGTACACAATGTACAATTCCGGCTTAAAAATTTACATATTTACAGTTATATGGTGGTGGTGGTCCCCACAGTTTATCAGTTTCCCTGATTCAGGGCCGAATCTGGTTCCCAAACCAGACTGTGATGTTCCCTGTGAGGATGCTCGATAGTGCAGGTGTAGAAGTTCTGCAGTACCTTGTAGGGCAGTCTGAAGTGGTAAAGACGCCGAACCTTCTTTGCCAGGGAGTTGTTGTGGTGGGACCAGGACAGGTCCTGCGAGATGTGAACATCAAGGTATCTGAAACTATCTACTCTCTCCACCGTGGTTCCACTGATCCTCACAGGTTGGTAGTGCCACTCCTGCTTCTTGCTGCAATCCACGATCAGCTCCTTTGACTTACTGACGTTTAGGAGGAGATTATTTTCCTGGCACCAGTTTTCCAGGTGTTTAATCTCCTCCAGGTAGGCCCTCTCATCGTTGTCCGAGATCAGGCCCATGACAACGGTGTCGTCAGCAAACTTGACAATGATGTTGGAGCTGGAAGTGGCTGTGCAGTCGTAGGTGTGCAGTGAGTAGAGCAGGGGGCTTAGGACACAACCCTGAGGAGCTCCAGTGCTGAGGGTGAGGGTGGATGAGACACAGTTGCCCACCCGTACTGATTGTGGTCTGTCTGTTAGGAAGTTGGAGATCCAGTCACACAGGGATGTATGCAGTCCTAGATCCTCCAACTTAGTAGTGAGTAGGGAGGGAATGATAGTGTTAAATGCTGAACTGTAGTCGACAAACAGCATTTTAACATAATTACCCCTCCCTTTGTCCAGGTGGGTCAGTGTGGTGTGGAGCAGATGTGTAATTGCATCATCGGTGGGTCATCTCATATATATATATATATATATATATATATATATATATATATATATATATATATATATATATATATATATATATATATATATATATATATATATGAGCGGAGAGGCGGCCACGGCTGAGGCTCACTGCTGACCCCGCCCGGGACATCTCCCCTCCGGACACGGACAGAGAGAGTATTCAGTCAGATACTCTGGAGTGATCAGGGGTGAACTGGGGGTGACCAATCAGTGGGAGGGGATTAGAACAGTTTATTCAGTCTGTCATCTGTCATCAAAGTCATAAGAAAACCTTCCAAGACGCTGTGATATTTAGTATTTTGGTAATTTGGCCTAATTATTACCAAACATTGAAGCATTTATGCTTCTGAGGCCCAGAGAGCACAAATGCGACAGGAGTGACTATCATTCAACAAAGCACCACAGTTAAAAATGCACAATTAAAAAATAAAAATTAAATTAAAATGAAACTCCCAAAAGGCTCCAAAGCTTGTTGAGAGTCTCCATAATACTTATTTTGTGGAGCACGTGCGACGGTTAATCCCACGGCGTAGTTCTTCTCAGTTTCTACCATCAACCTTCTCTGTAGTTCCTCTGCACCCTTTCTCAGTTAGATCCCCCACGCATGAATTCATGAACACTAATGCCATGACAGCATCTCAAGAACTTAAT
>NC_137508.1:827500-865000 GCF_041902795.1 Electrophorus electricus
ACACACACACACACACACACACACACACACACACACACACACACACACACCACACACACACACACACACACACCACACACACACACCTGTCTGTGATATATAAAAAACAAACGCAGGCATACACATGCTGTCACATCCAGTTATTGGCACAGTTAGGATGGTTCCAGAAGAAAGAGGCTATTAAATATCACTGTGTGAAATCCAGTCACTTCTGTTGAACTTGGGATAAGTCTGAAAAGGTGTGATGCTCTGTTCCCATATGTTCACGCAAATCTTCAAACAGGACGTTATTTCCACGCGACTTCCCCCTCATCGTCTCATAACCATCACCGGTTCCTTCACAGGTGTGGTTGGGTGTAGTAGAGAGTTCATTGGCCAGCATGGGGAGCTCCGGTCACCCAACTGGCCCAGCCTCTGTCCTGGGTGAGCCGCCTGCACCTGGACCTCCATATGGTCGTCACCCACCTGCTTGGCCAGTGGACTACGTGGAGGTGTTTGGCGCTGCTGGACGTCTCAAGGTTAGAGGAGAGTTAAACTAACAGTACAAGAGCACAGCAAAGATCTTAAAGGAAACAGCTCTGTGTTTTCCTCCTGATTGGATAATCTCAGTCACAAAGTATATGTACACAATGATACAAAGTTCAGTAAATGACTGACTCCCTAATGTCAAATGTGTGGTCCTCATTTTAGGTAAAATTCACAGGACAAATACTTTGCTTATCTATTCATGTGTATGTGTATGTATATGCAGATGTGTGCGTGTGTGTGTGTCTTTATGTGTGTGTATATTTAGATTAAGCTCTAGCAAGCTTGGAGTCTGTGACAGCTGGCTTGCCAATCAAGCATGCTCATTTTAATACTACGTCCACACCCAGACCAATTTCAGTGAGCCAGTTTGATTGATTTTTGAGCAGTCTTTTGTCATATTTAAATTTGTTTTTTTAACAGAAAAATTCCTGAATGTTTAATATAATACTGTATTATATAAACATTTATGTTCTCTGGGTCATTAAAGGTTGAACTAAACATCTTAATTACCCAGGTATGAGTTATTGGAATAGATCAGTAGATTGTAATGTTAAATGACAAATTATAATGATAATTCATATGAGTTTGGCCACCTCATTCTCTCATGTTTCACCTTTCACAAGACTATTAAAAATGCAGGAACTGTATCTGCTTTGAGCTGCAGTGCTCTCTGGTGGAGAGAAGCTGATTTTTTTGCCCTTACTTTTTGATCGGTTCTGTGTTTAGGTTTCGCCTGTGTTCAGGTGTGTTCTCGGTTTGGGTGTGTACTGTGTTCAGGCATGTTTTGTGTTCAGGCGTGTTCTGTGGGTTTGTGCCTCGGAAGCTGACCGTGAGCAGAAACAAGGCCACAATTCGCTTCATTGCCAATGGGCTGTGGGAGGAGATGGGTCTCCGTGGCTACTGGACGTCTCCGTGGCTACTGGACGTCTCCGTGGCTACTGGACCACAGACCCTAGTGTCTTTCCTACCCTGACCCCTGTGCAGATCAGGGAGTGGCCTTGAACCTTCTAACTACAGATTACTCCTGACTGCTATAATAAATGCTGATAAAACAGAGGACACCACTGTTCATCAGCACCAACACTCACATCTCACTCACAGCTTTCACTGAGCTGGACTGAATCATTTACTGTAAATTCGTAGAGTGTGCTGAATAAAATTATTAATATAATACATATCTAAGTAGGTCTGTTGTTTAATAATATTATATTTTCTCACATTTTTTGATTTACTAGAATGTGCACAGTTGAAGATTGCATTAAATCCCAGCACACCAAAAGGACATCAACAATTAGGCTCAGAATTCTACTTCCTGACTTCATTTGTTCTGCTTGTTTCCTGTGGAAGGAGCCTGTGACAGTAAGGTGCTTCTGTTATAAATCACAACTAAACTGAGAACTGAGAACTGTGGAGCTTCTCAAGTCGCTATCAGTGATCTACAGATTCCTGCTTAGCGCGGTACCTAAGCTACAACGGTTAAAGGTTCAGTAACAGAGAAACACAACCACATCCCGCGCACCTGCTGCAATGTCACAGTCCAGGAAACGTTTGTGCTGTTCTTATTAACTTTTCAAGCATAACCTTAGACATGCTTCTGACATTGTAGAGAGGTGACATTGAATAAATAAATACAAGCTAAACTAGGCGACAGTCGCAGCCACGTAAGTGGATGTATGAAAATTTATTTATTTTAAAAGCAAATTCCCCACAAATCATTCTTTTCAATTTTTACTATTCCATTCACAAGTAACCCCGGAGGGCCCCCTGGTGGCAGGCAGCCTGTCCTGCCCCTGTTGATAGTAGTTCAACTGCGTTCATTTTGTTGGATATTGATTGTAGATCATGTCTCCTCATAGATTGGCCGGCGAAGTGCAGGACCCCCGTGGTAAGTCCTGTTACCACAGTGACGAGGGTGGTGAGCGGAGCAGAAGTGAAAACTCCTGTCCATGCAGGTGAGAACTGACTATGTCTGTGGTTAGTCAGTCAGGTCCACACTAATCACATAAGTGTGTGTGTGTATGTGTGTGTGTGTGTGTGTGTGTGTGTGTGTGTGTGTGTGTGTGTGTGTGTGTGTGTGTGTCAATCACCCCAAAAGGCTAAAGCAGCTCCAGACAAACCCTTTCAGCACGTATGTGGTGGTTCACTGATTCATGAACTGTGATTCTCACTGCTGCCCACTGTTTCATGTATTAAGGAACACACACACACACACACACACACACACACACACACACACACACACATCATTCATCCAACTCTATTACCTTCCACCCACTTTTCACGTTATGTATATTAATTAGTATGTGGGCGTGTGTGTGTTATTGTTATATCATTCAATTGTAATTAAATTGTCATCCCTCCATCCCTCCATCCATCCATCCATCCCTCTATCCATCCCTCCATCCATCCATCCATCCATCCCTCCATCCATCCATCCATCCATGCACTGAAATCTCTCTCTCCTCTTCAGTCTTTCATCTCCTACAGTCTGGCAGGCACATCCGTACAAACACCACATCCAGTCCAGGTGAGCCGGAGGTGTGCATATCTGCAGCCGCCGTCATCTCTCACGATGACATCACCCTGGTGCGACTGGTCATGCCAGTCACCTTGACCCCACAGGTCAGTCCTTTGTGTCTGCCCAAACCCAACACGGAGGAGAAAGGTCAAACGATGAAAAATAACCTGTCAGTCTTAAATGAATACTTCTCCCTGAAAGGTTTCAGCTGCAGAGATGGCCGAGGGTGAGGCGTAGGTTGGGAGCTGTTGAACATTGTTGTCATCTGGAGCTGCACACCTGCACGCTGATTAGATGGATCTGAAAGTCGGCACTGTGTAACCTGGACTAACTAAATGTGTATTTTCACACATTCCAACATTCCTTCCACAGGCAGATGTGTTTTCTGTGAATTATTGTGGCTTTCGAAGTAAGCGAGTGAGTGTGTTTGTTTTGTTTTGTTTTCCCAGGCAGTCTCAGACGCTGAAGCAGACTGCCTTTCCCATCATGCCCCATGGCACATGCAGCCAGCCAGCCACTGGCGGGACAGCGTGCCACCCTCTGTGTTCTGCGCAGGGTGCCACCTGAGGAGCTGCAGCCAGCCTGTCAGGCAGGATCGAAGGAAACAGGCTGGAATGGGAGCAAGATTTCAGCTTTTGCAGTGTTAACGGTTAAGGAACCACGTCGTTGCGTGCGTGTGAGGATTTCACATAAAAAGTGTGGGTTTTTATTTCAAAAACTTTTTAAAAAGGGTCAAACCAAAAAGTTACTTTCCCAGCTGAGTTCAGATCTAAGAAAGTCTTGCAGCTACCAGTCTGGTCTTTATCTCCTAAGGAAGACAGAGTTTCAGACTGTCAGGAAATGACTGTTTATGTGTGCTGTGCCATAGATGAAACCCCTCTGAAAAACCTTTGACATCGGTGGCACTGCCCTGTCTATAGTCACTTTAGTATCTGTGGGCTTTAAAGCCAATAACTGCTACAGAGAGAAATTTCATTACTGTAATTGCCTATCATTGCTGTTGCTAAAAAAGGTCAGTGTTTCCAGCCACGTTGCCTGCCACACCCTGGCCTGGCGTTTAGACATGTTCTAGTATACACACAAACTGACAAACTGTCAGAAATAGTGACGGGAGGTTTTACTGCTATGGCAGCAAATAAAACTCTTCAGAAAGTGGCCCTCCTGTGGGGCCCCCTGGGGCCCTGCGCCGTTGCGTCAGTGTGCCACAGACTAGCGCTCTGTTGCATAAGGCCCTGAACTCGTCTCTGTGCTCATGGAGCCAGAATAGCTGTGGCCCCGCCGGCTGAGACCGCACACTGAAATTAGGGCTCTTTGCTTGGGTTGCCAGAACTTGCCGGGCTCCGTTAGTCAGTGCGACACCGGCCTGCTTCGTACTCGGAAAACACAGATACAATGACATCATCACCTGGGAATCTGAGCTGTTTATCAAACAAGTTTAGAGACCAGGGTATTTTTTTGTTGTTCTTCTTTTAGAGACTAGCTCTTTTTTCCTGACGCAGGACGATCTCTCAAACACCCGTGTCATTATATTAATTAGCTGATTACTAAATGTTCTTAGATCAGTACGACATTCACATTTTGCAGTACAAATCCAGATACGCACTGACCTGTTTCATAACACCTCGTGGGACACAGAAGTCCCACCATGCAGCTGCAGCTCTCCAGTTCTGAGCATTTTTCTCACGTTTTTGGTGATTAGATCAGTTTAACCACATGACTCTCCGTCCAGTTAGTTTATGTAAAAGGACTCTGCTCCGTACGTTAATCAGCAGCCAGATCTCTTTTATATGATTCTGTCTGGTTCATATCTAGATAAGTTTCTCGATTTTTTGATCTTCTTCCTGTGTCTCTCAAATGCTCCTTCCCCAGCCGGTATCCCCCCCCCCACCACCCCACTCTGCTTGTAACTCCACCCACTCTCTGCACGTGCCCCTGTGTACCTGCCCCTGTGTATCTGCCCCTGGGTACCTGCCCCTGTGTATCTGTCCCTGGGTACCTGCCCCTGGATACCTGCCCCTGTGTATCTGCCCCTGGGTACCTGCCCCTGTGTATCTGCCCCTGGGTACCTGTCCCTGGGTACCTACCCCTGTGTATCTGCCCCTGGGTACCTGCCCCTGTGTATCTGCCCCTGGGTACCTGCCCCTGTGTATCTGCCCCTGGGTACCTGTCCCTGGGTACCTGCCCCTGTGTATCTGCCCCTGTGTATCTGCCCCTGGGTACCTGCCCCTGTGTATCTGCCCCTGGGTACCTGCCCCTGTGTATCTGCCCCTGGGTACCTGCCCCTGTGTATCTGCCCCTGGGTATCTGCCCCTGGGTACCTGTCCCTTTGAACTGGCACTTTTTGCCTTCACACCTGCACTACCTCATCCAGGCCACAAGGGGCCTCCATGAGCTCAGTTACGTGAAGTAAAGCAGGATGAAGACAAGCAGTGCAGTTCCAGATGGGCTGAGAACCAACACACACACACACAATCTTACTGCTACCACAATGTGTTTGTTTGTTTATTTAACAAATTTTGGAAGAAAAAAAAGGATAGTATTTTGGAAAGCAGAGAAAGTATGAATGATGGATTGAAGTTAAATAAAAGATTCTAACAAAGCCCAGTCAGTGGAGCGCAACTCTCAACAAATCTCTGATATTTCCTGTACTCATACACACTGACAGATTTCAGACTGCTAAACTCTACAGGAGTGTATTGCATCTGTGACTCAAAGGGTTAAACTACATTATGGTAAAGGTAGCTAAAACGTTTTTCAGTATTTTAAAGTTGTTCCTCATGTAAATAGTGTTATACCAAAAATTTAAAACATTATTTATTTGTTTTATTTGTATTTATTTATTTATTTATTTATTTATTTATTTATTACAATGAATCAATTTAGTAGTTTATATACATTTTGGAAAATATGTCAGATCATTGCTTCACAGACCCAATTTTATACTAATAAATGAATATATCTCCTTTTCTTTTGTTTGAACTCTTGCTCATTCCAATAGCATTGTCAAATATTTAATATAATTGTATAAAGTATAAGTAGTATTAGACACTAATATAATGTTCTCACTAATATACATGCTAAGTGTTGAAATAAAGAACCTAGCCACACCGGCGTGTGATTAAGGAAATCGTAAAGCACACAGCTTCTTCACCCCATGCTGAGATCTTTCAAAGTTTCAGCCTGTTGGTCACATGACCTGAACAGGGAGCCAGTCAGAGTGCGGGGCTCAGATTTCAGTTCAAGAGACGTCTCCAGCTCATGTAGAGGTTTTGAGAAAGAAAGAGGCTCGCTGAAGGGAGTGCAACTCTCGGCAGCTCACACCAGACTTTTCCAGGGATTTGATCCAAAACAGCCAAGCAGTGGAAGTACTCGGGTCCTGGTCGTTGTCTTCAGTGCAACAAGCTCCTGGGACCTGTGTGAGGGGGAGGGGGTGGGGAATTCATCCCTCTTTCTTTAAAGACTCAAAACTCTTCCTGGAAGCAGCGGAGAATGGGGGCTGGAGCACTCACCATCTGTGTAAGTAGAGAAACATACAGGCCAGGGCCAGAGAGGGAGACCAGCAGAGGGAGAGGGAGACCGCCTCTGAGATGGTCGGACATAAAATGTTGATTTTCATAAGAAGAAAAAACGCGAAAAAGTGGACTGAAGATGTGTTCAGGCATGTAGGGTGCGTGTGTGTGAGAGTGAGTGTCTTCTGCTTGTGTTTGGGCACACGTGTCTGTTGGCTGTCCTCTGTGGGGCGTTTAGGCAGACCTGCCTTACACCTTTTCCTCAGTCTTCCCTCTAAAAGGTGACGAATGTTCCCTCACTCCGAAATCCCTTTATTTATTTATTTACTTTACAGCAGTTATTTATTTACATAGCGCAAAGCCCTTCCTTATCCCTGGATGTTTCCTCCTGTCCACAAGCTTCTGATGGCCTTTCCTTGGTCATATCTCTTAATGTTAAACAGCTGATGTTGTGAGAAAAAACACAATTTGTGGTATCTGAAATACTGTTTCCCGTATTGCCATGGTCACCAGCTGCTGTCTGAGCCACAGGGAGCAGGCGTCTTAGTTATATGGTTGTCTGAAGGTAACAGAGTTGTCTTGTAATGCTGTGCTGGAGCAAAACACTATGCAGAGACCCCTGGGACATCCTGACGTCCACCACACTGCAGCTGTTAAGGTTGGGCCACCCAGACAGCTAGAGAGAGGCACAGTCAGAGACAGGGAGCATGCTGGGACTTGCTGTTCCCTACACAGAGTGGGGTGCTGGGAAAACAAAGCAAAGCCCTACATTCAGATGGAAGAAACCTCTCTGAAATAAGAAAATAATGTTTCAAGAGTCCCACATGGACGATGGTTTTTCAGACACCAACAAAGCTGCCAAAGAGAAAAATACCCACCAGCAGTGAGACTTATCCTGAAATATTCACACCTTCTTCAGTCATGTGTCTGTCAGCCCCCTGAACAGGACAGGTAAACTCTCCTCTGATGTTCTCGCAGCTTGCGAAAGGACTGGAGGGCATTCTTCTCTTTCTCCGGAGACAATAGAGGGAGGGTGTCATTAGTAATTAGGGAGCTTTGTCAAGGAGAGAGCAGAGGATGCAACTAGAGTCAGAGCTTTTACTGAAGAGCGTGTGCATGAGTGTAGGGGTGTGTGAGTGCGGGTATGTGTGGTGTGTGTGTTTTTGTGTGTGCACATGTGGGGGTATGTGTGGTGGGTTGGTGTGTGTGCATGCATGTATTTGTGAGTGTGCAGTGCATGTGTGTGTGGGGGTGCATGCACGTGTGTGGCTGTTTATCAGAAAATGTACTGGACATCTGTGTGCTGAGACTTGTTCTGAGTGGCTTATGTTATTAACACCCACCAGGGCACCACTGAACCTGCCCCAGTACAACCCCAGTGTGCTTCGGAATGCTTAGACTCCACATAAATGCCTTACGTATTTATGCACATTTCATTCAAGTAGTTTTGACGAGTCCCAGCAGACGGTGTCCTTGTAGAGGCAGTCTCGCCGAGTCCCACTTGTGCAGCAGAGTCTCTCTGCTCATCTTTCCTCCACACTCCCTCTGGACAGGACACAGGAGACGCCAACTAACATGTCAACACACACTAGCTGGTGGGAATGTCCTGCCACTGTGGTCAGACTCGCGCTGTTGGAAACGGGAGCACGAGAGCAGGAAGCCCAGGTCCTCCCTCGCGGGGGTAAGACGCAGACTGCTAGGCTCAGATTGTTCGTATCTGCGCGCGGGAACACACATTGCGCTCGAGTGGTGTCAGCATGCATACGTGCACGTGTTTGGCTGCGCGGTGGTTAATTAAGACACGCGTGCGACTGTCCTGACGCGTCCCCGCGTTGAATAAGCTCGTGAGAGCACGGGTCAGGCTATAGAGAATGTGCGCGTGTGGCCATAACGTGTCCACGAGAGAAATCACTCGGTGTTGCAGACAAAAGGAAGCAAAGTGCGGTTTGATATTTTATGGTTAAACACAGTACAGTAGGGTCAAATGTGCAGGTTGCTATGGAGACAGAGAGGAGCTGACAGACGAGAGAAATCTCCAAACGACGTTGTGCCGTAACCGTTACCACGGACATACATGTGCAGAAATGAGACCCTGTGCACGAACCGTAGGTCACAGGTATCTTATTGACGAACCTCACTGGGCTCACCGCTGGTGGCCTGGTTTCTTGGTTTAGCTCAGGGACAAAGATCACATAAATACAACTGCTGGGTCAGCGGCCGCGCTGTATTTTTAATACGTCTGTTGTAGGTGTGTCTCGTCTACTCAGTTCCGTTTAACTCCGTCTTATTTGTTCAAAGCACCCGACCTACCCACAAGCTCGAGCACCTTCCTCTCGTGCTAGAGTTAAGTCCCTGCTTGCTTTAGCTCGCGCACTTGGATACAGGTGCGCGGCAACCAGGCAGTGACGTAAGTGGCGCAGGGACAGGTTAGGTCCCTTCTGTCTGGGTGCCAGAGCCTTGTGTTGTGTCTCATTAGGAAAGGTCCCGGCGGACCCTGGCCCGAGATCCGGGCGTACGGAGCAGCGACGATGATGTGGCGGAGAGCCGTGCCCATGGTTGACTGCTGTCCTCTTCTGTGTTTCACCAAGCACAACAGAGCCGCCGTGCAGATCAGGGAGGACATGAAGAAGATGGTCCATCCTCCCATGGCCCAGCCGTGGCACGGTCCCGCACCCGCGCGGCCCTTCGGCAGCCCAGGGGTGTTCGGCGTGGCCCTGCTGGACGTGAGGGAACTGGGACTGGTTAAGGATGGCGTTCCCATGGTGATGAGGACCATGGTGGAGTATCTGAGACAGCATGGTGAGTACAGACAGCTAAGCCACAGTCTGTCCTGGACGTGTGCGTGTTTCAGGTTGTCACGTCTAACAGGTGGCATGTGAACTGTTGCTGAGGCGTGTGATTATTATTATCACTAATAATTATAATATTATAACCACAAAGAGTTAAATTATTTACGAAATCAAATATACGTAGTGATGAATGAGAGCAGCTTTTCTGAAGTTCCAAATGGACAAAAACGTTTTATTGGCACGCTGACCTCGTATCATAATGTAGAAATGTTATCACTGTGTGTTGTTGTGTAAAGAGTTAGCAGTTTGTGTTGTGTAGTAGAGTTTCAGTGTGTGATTGTGCAGTAGAGTTATCTTTGTGTGTTGTGTAGTAGAGTATCTGTGTTTGTTATTGTGCAATAAACTTATCTGTGTGTTACTAGGTAGTAGAGTTATCTGTGCATGTGCTGTGTAGTAGAGTTATCTCTGTGTGTGTGTTGTGTAGTAGAGTTATCTGTGTGTGTGTGTGTGTGTGTGTGTGTGTCTGTAGTAGTTATCTGTGTCTGTGTGTGTTATTGTGCAGTAGAGTTATCTGCTGTGTGTGTGTGTGTGTGTGTGTGTGTGTGTGTGTGTGTGTGTGTGTGTGTGTGTGTGTGTGTGTAGTAGTAGTAGTAGAGTTATCTGTGTGTGTTGTGTACTCCTGTTCTTGAAGACTGTACTGATCAGGTAACGTAGCACCGCTCCAGTCGACCTTTATCGTCACGGTTTGCACTTTGACCAACACGGCAAATGTCAATATGTGAACTGACTGTTGAAGTTGTTTTTGTTGCTGCCTACCAACCAGTCGTATCTGGAGGTAAACAGAGCAGTGTCGTCTAACCGGACGGACACTAATCCCAAAACAGGGAATATACTGGACCCGGAATCTGAGGAGTTGTGTTGTTGAAAAGACGCTAGATGAGCCCCAATCGCCTTCCTAATCTGAACATATTTAATTATTTTGGTTGGTCTTAATTCTCATTTTCACCAACACCCGCTTAAATGAAAAAGGCCTTTATAGTCTCAGTGAGCTGTACGGTGTTCGACACATGCGGATTATACACGTCCGAATCAAGGAGTTGCTCAATCAAATAACAGAAACATTTGATAAAGGCGCCACTGTTTCTCGTAGAGTGTAGTTCCCTCCTTGTCCACTGGATGGCGACATAACATAACGTCTTAACAAACGCTACAATAAGGCAAAATATTACAACATACCGCATTTATTGTATTGGTATTTATAAATCAACATGAATCAACATGCATACACACACACGATGGGGAAACCCAGTACTAGTCAATGTACTTATCTAATGCTGTACAATCCTGCAGATAAACATGTATTTATTGGGCTAGATTGATGTTTTATTGCACTTTTGCTGTGTACAAAGCACTATAAAATTTATAATACTATAGTTTTATACCTGTACCCCCTCCCTGAAGGAGCGCAGGTCATGTCATGTCTGGTGGTCAGGGTATGTGTTTATTGCCTATAGGACCCGGTTCCAGACCTGGGTGTGGTTGCTGTTGTATATCTCAGTATCTAGCCAGTCCTTGTGAGAATGATCCAGACTCTTAGAGTGTTCTCTCTCTCTCTCTCCCTCCCTCCCTCTCTCTCTCCCTCTCTCCCAGGACTGGAGCAGGAGGGCCTGTTTCGTGTGAGTGGCAGTGTGCGTGCTGTGGACGGTCTGAGGCGGCGGCTCGACAGCAGGGAGCAGTGGGTGGAGCTGGGTCAGGAGGTGGAGGTCTGCACTGTGGCCAGCCTGCTGAAACAGTACCTGCGGGAGCTGCCCGAGGGCCTCGTCCACCCCTCTGTTCAAAACGCCCTCATTCAGCTTCAGCAAGGTGAGGCCCACACTAGTCCCACCCTGACGTCTGCCGGCAGTGTTTTCAACATCCTCCCTTCCCAGGTATCCCGGGCAGAACTTTGGACAACCAGTTGTCGTTCTCAACTCATGTTTCTAATCTGACCTGGTCTCGCAGATTTCTCCTTTGTAACATATGAAGGATTCGGCCCTTTCTTAGGCAGGAAGCTACCCAGGTGATCGTGCGGTCTCTTGTGATCTCAAAGCTAGACTACTGCAACTGTCTACTTGCTGGTCTTCCTCTAAGAGCTATCAAACCTCTACAACTTGTCCAGAATGCAGCAGCACGACTGCTCTTCAATCTTCTTTAGTTCACACATGTTACTCCGCTGCTGCACTCCCTTCATTGGCTCCCTGTAGCTGCCCGCATCAGATTTAAAACCTTGATGCTCGTCTACAAAGCCAAAAATTAACCAGCCCCTTCATACATGAGGTCAATGGTCAAAGCCTGATCTGTACCTCGAATACTTTGAACCTCAAGTACAGCTCAGCTTGAAATACGTTGCTTCACATCTGTCCTGGCTCCAAGATGGTGGAATGAACTCCCGCTTGCTGTACGGACAGCAGAGTCCCATGCTGTCTTTAAACACAGACTGAAGACCCATCTATTTGTGGAATATTTAAATGACAACTGACATTGCTCCCAATGTATAACTAAATTATAAGTTATTGTAGGGTATTGTTTATGTTGTTTAACAAACTCTAGCACTTACTGTTTATAGCACTTATCATTGTTTAAGATGGACCTTTATTTTGCACTTCTAGGTATCAGCATTCATCCCTGTATTCTACAGTATTCTAGTTCATTGGTATGTTAGACTCTAACCTACTGTACTGTACTAGGATGTATTCTATGAGTAAATGACAAAGCACTTTTGTAAGTCGCTCAGGATAAGAGCGTCTGCTAAATGCCATAAATGTAAATGTTTTGGTTTAGTTGGACATTAAAATGTGAATGTAAAACTGAATATAACCAGTTCTAAATAAGCAAAACCGTTTCTTTGAAAATTAATGAATATTTTGCATTTATTACAGGTTTCTATGTGTGTAACTTCTCATGCTGGTGTTAAGTGTACAGTTGTTTTACACTTTCATAATTAGTCACAGAATAAAACGATCCCACACTAGGCCAGACATCGGATGTTTATACCCTCTGAGCGCTCCCACCTGCCTCCAGACCTGCTGCCTCCATTCAGGTCCGTGTGCTGTCAGAGTCTGTTCACCTGAGTCACCGTGTGGTCCAGGGCTGGCCGACGGGACGCTCTCTCACAGATCCTGCTGGTGTTTGTCTCTGTGACGCTCCGTGCAGCAGCTGCGGGGTATTAGGGAGGATTTGGGCTGCCTGGCTTTGGTTTTAGCAGATTAGGTGAAATTGTAAGGAAGAGCCTGTTTTCCTAGAACCAGATGCATTATGGGACAGTCACAGAAGAAGCTGACGCGAGTCATCAGCAGTAACGCAGCAGTTTGTGTCTGAGAGGAGCGCACGGAGTGAAAATGCTT
Organism: Electrophorus electricus; assembly: GCF_041902795.1. Lineage (NCBI taxonomy): Eukaryota > Metazoa > Chordata > Actinopteri > Gymnotiformes > Gymnotidae > Electrophorus > Electrophorus electricus. The sequence continues at coordinate 840,228 of NC_137508.1, forward strand.
CTGGACGTCATTACTGCGTCCTGCATATCAGCTCCTTCAAGTCCAATTCATGGAGCTGTTGATCTGGATGATTTGGCGAGAGTCTGTCATTTTTTCTGTCTTTGTGTGTTGTTCTCTCTCTCTCTCTTACTATTCCTCTTGCTCTCTTTCTCCCTCTCTCACTCTGTATATATCTCTTTCTCTCTCTGGGGCGTGTGTCACTACACTAATAATAGGGACAACAGTTGTCTCACCTTGTCTCACTGTCACAGGGACGCTGATGTGTCTCACGTTGTCTCTCTCTCACACACTCCTGCCTCTCTCCCTAATAACTCTGACTCAGCTTTCAAGACTTCCTGCTTCACCTTTCACCCAGTTTATAAGCATTTGCTGACTCTGTGTTCTGTTTCCTGTTTTGGAGACTTTTATTAATTCTTGGCCAGTTCTGTGTGAAAGATGGAAACAATCTTTTGGTTTTGATTTGAAGGGGTTTTGTGGGGATATTCTTATTTTGTGTGTGTGTGTGTGTGTGTTTATAGAGTCCAGTGAGGACGACTTCTGTAAGGACGTGCGGTCACTCCTGCAGCGGTTGCCAGACGTTCATTACAGTGTCCTGCGCTACCTGTGCCACTTCCTCACTCAGGTGGAACAGCAACAGAACAGCAACCGCATGACTGCGCTCAATCTGGCAACCGTGTTTGGGCCCAACATTTTCCAGTGAGTGTTGTGGCACTGCACACCAGGACTATAAATTGTAACAAGAACAATGTAGCTGTGACTCGTGCTTCGTAGTCAGATGGATACGTCACACATGGATACATGTCGTTCTTAGTACTGTGCCATATTTGGACATCAGGTACACATCAGTGCTCATCATAAAAACGCTTGCTGATATTTGGACGAAAATATTTGCCATAACAGTTTTCAGTTAAGGTGTATTTGAATAACGCACACACACACCCCTATTGGTAATCTGCAACAAGGAAGGTTCCAAGCTCACTGGCACATGTGTGTGTGTTTAAATATGCTGTTTTGAATACTGGACACCCTGTACCACTGCGCTTGGCCTGCAGGCATACACTCTGTGTGTTTGAGTAGCGCTGAGCTCTCTAACATCTCCGTGTAGTCCTGAAGGGAGTGTTCTTGTCAGCCATGGCCTCTGGCTAGCAGGTGTTACGTAGCAGGCAGGTCAGCCTGAGGAAGCCACAGGGGTCCAGGCATCGCTAGGATGCACTCAGGCTCGTTAATGGACTTTGTCTGTTCTGCATGTTTCCGCTTGTAACTGTAAGAACCTTCTGGGGCCTGTATGCCTTAAAGTATCCTGTGCGGTGAAATCCTTCTTGTCTGTGCAGTAAAATTAATTGGGATTGGCTTAGGACATCATCCCAGGTGATCCCAGCTGTGAAAGGTTTTATGTGTATGAGTGCAGCTGATGCTTTTGCAAAGGTGGATTTTTTCCGCCTGTACCATACAATGCAGAATAAGTACTTATTAGTGTCTTTCTCTGCTGTTTTTGCCTGGTTCCACTAGTCGTATAGCAGTGAGTAACAGTATGACATAACAGTGCGTAACGGTATGACATAGCAGGGCATAACAGAATGACACAGCAGTGCATAACGGTATGAGACAACAGTGTGTAACGGTATGACACAGCAGTACATAATGGTATGACATAGCAGGGCATAACGGTATGACATAGCAGGACATAACGGTATGACATAGCAGGACATAACGGTTTGACACAGCAGTACATAACGGTTTGACACAGCAGTACATAATGGTATGACATAGCAGGGCATAACGGTATGACATAGCAGGGCATAACGGTTTGACACAGAATGGTGTTAATTCTTTGATGTGTAATGAGCAGGTCAGCTCTGCCACTCAGTACAGCCTGACAGACGGACCTGTGGCACAGTCGCCATTTCAAATGTCATTGATCCTATCTTAAAGAATGCGGAGTTCAAAGCCAACGCTGTGAAATGTCACAGCGGCTGGCGTTCCCCCTGCTGACAGGTCGGAGCCGGCATTACACTCTCTGGCCCCGCTGACCGCTACTGAATGTATTGTGGTGCTTCAAACACACTCATGCCATCCGTACCACATTGGTGTAGCGCCTGAGGCTCCGTTCATGCGCGGTTGGTCTGTGGGGTCTGTGTCAGTGTGATGGCGTGCTCCGTCTATGGGTTGGGCTTTAGCTGGGTACCTCCTGGTACCTCATATAGTTAAAAAGTGCTACAACCTTTGCCTCATTCCCAGCCCAGGATTCAACAGTGTTCATTCAAAGCATCCAACAGTGAAACCCACTGTAGCCCGCAAGTGCATTCATGCTACTGTAGATCAATTTCATGTGTGTGTTTAACAAACATGAGTTTTTAAATGTAGTGTCATCATAGGTCTTGCTGTACAGGTATGTCAAGGTAGAACAAGCTGGTTTGGGTTAAATTGCCTTATTTTACTGCTAAAGATACAAAAATAAAAAAACATTTCAACACGAAGAAACAAAATGTATGAGGATGGAAAATGTACGTTGTGTTACTCTTTCAGAGGTCTCACCAGAAGGCTAAACTCCCCAACAACCCTGCCTGGGGCCTCACACTGCAGCGTCATCCTGATGTGTTTGCGTTCCCCTTCAGTGTGTCCCCAGGTTTCGATGGCATGCATGAGCAGAGTGTGTGTAATAAGATCACAGCTACGCTCATTCAGAACTATAGCGCCATCTTCGGGCCGGACGAGGGAGCGGAGCGTGCTGAAACCGAGGCGTTAAATGTTATCCTGGTCAAAGTAGGTGCTGCCACCTCAGTCTCTTCGCTCATGCAACCAATCAGAGTGAAGCAACTGTCCTTTAGCCAGATTCACAACCTCTGTGCACATCCAATACGATCAAGGCTTTATATGTTGGTTATTATAAAACTTCTGTAATGTTTTGTGTGATTATGCTCCCCTTCATATACAGTTACATGTCTTAATATTAGTATTATGTTAAGAAGTTTTCATAAGTTTATCCACATTATGAATTATTGTGAATAGCACATGTATATATATGACGCACATAGGAAAATGAGATTTATTGATTCCACTGGTGAACAGTGTTTTTATTTCCTGCAAAAATACCTGTTTATTAGATATGTTTACAAGCTGAATCCAAATTTGTTTTCAGAATTTCTCTATCACGCATAGTTTTTATTCCAGTATGCTCATATGTCTTTATGTATAGTGTGGAATAATGGTACCAAGGAGAGTGGCGCCCCTCTGTCACTAGACTACTGCTGGACACAGAAGAGGGATGTTCCTGTGGACAAATATAGACAAAACTCCTACATTGTACATTTTAGATTTACATTTGTACACATTTTAAGTGTATTAAGCTAGATTTGTGAATGTCCTATATATTTTATGTAATCTTTACACATCATACATAGTAGAAAAATTCAGCATAAAATATACTATAAGGTCCAGCTATAGAAATGTATTTATTTTTTAAAGTTAAACATTTCACAGTGTTCATTTTCCAATCATGAAAGAAATCACAAACTAATTTCATATTAACACTATTTTCCACAAGAATTTGATCATTAATTCAGAATTTCAGCCCTAGGATTTTATATACGTGCATAAGAGTACATAAGAACACTGCACTGCACACAGGGATAAACGTATCCCTCCGCTGCACTGCACACAGATACAAGCGTATCCCTCCGCTGCACTGCACACAGATACAAGCGTATCCCTCCGCCTCCCGAGCACTGCTGATGCTCGACCAGGGGCTGGGTTGAAACTTGTCTATGTGTAGGTGCCAAAGAGAAATTCAGTACTAAGAAGAAATTCAGTACTAAGCACTTGGGTACTTTAAAGTTCAGGCATGGCAGATGTTGGAGCTGATTGGGTAAAAGGTTCTGATCAAAACAAGAGTCAGTAGTGGGTGTGATGAAATCTCATAGTCCCTATAGACAGCTGAGACATGTATGTGAAACAGCCTTACAATGTCTGAATGGATATGTAAAATAAATGCTGATTACTGAGCAATCGTACATTACACAGCAAAATCCCCAGTGATTACCTCATTCTCATAGGAGCTCTCTAAATGTCTACAGTGTAGGTGTTAGTTCAGCTCTGGGGATTTGCTTTGTAGATATTAACTTACGTGTGGAATGGAATTGGCCACTTGACAAGCATGCCAATCTATGGGAAGATTTCCTCCACAACCTAGATCCCCAGAGTTCACCACGACCCCTCTCTGTGGCTACATGTTGAGAGGCTGTGAAAGATCACCCTGCACAGCAGGTGACGGGTGAGTGTTGGTGTGTTCCCAGGAGGCCCACATGGATACAGCACACACTCAGACATCACTGCAATCTCCAACCACAGAAGCACCCAGTCCCATTCTCAGAAAGAAGGTACGTGTGTGTTCGTACTTCTTATCATGCAGAATGTAAATGTGGGTAGTGCATTTTCCATATTTTGTAATGAAATTTGACCTTGAATGTTTGAATGTTACTCTTGAGTGCCACACATGTCAGCATGTGTCCATTACTCTGTTGCTGGCCTACTGTGACTTGATATGGTTGATTATCTTTGATGGCATTTTGTACTTTTTGGAATAACTTATAAGGTAGAGGTGCACACTGCCCACAAGTGCAGCAATGTTTTCATTATATGAGCACATCTTGAGCAATTGAGGGTTAAGTGCCTTGCTCAGGGTGGTGGGACTTGAACCAGCAACCTTCCAATTACAAGTCAAGTACCTTAACCACATATACTTTTCATTTTTGGTTTCATAAAAACATGTTTTGTAGATACATTTCACCTTAGGATGTAAAACAAAGATTGTCCAGATGACGTAAAGTCTGAAAGGTCAGTGAGAAGAGTAATTTATTTCCCAGTCTGATTTTTTTTAAAGAGTCCAGATATATAAAAAACTTAAAATCATCCGAGTTTTGTTTACAGTGAATGAGACGTGAGTATCTGCCCGTAGGAGACCTGTAAAGGTCTTCAAATTAACATACAAAACGTGGACGTGCTCGGGGACTGCTGTTGGGGAACTCTGGAGATGATTTAGGCTTCATGTTTGTGTAGATTTGCTGCGTGACCTCGTGTGAACTGTGGCCTTCTAGAATGACTTAACACGATATTTTCTCATACTGCCACTGTGCCATGACTCTTGATTCATGGCATGTTATAAAAGACAGCATGTGTCAAGCCCAGAGAGACGTCATATCTTTCTGATGTACTGGTCCTTAGTCGTATGTGTGCTCTCTTCAGAGCTGTTTACATCACTACAGCTGACTCAGATCCACATCTCTGTTGCAAATGGATATTCCCTGGATTGCAACTGGACAAAGCCGCTGTGGTATAAGGGTCTGGTATGCGAGGTGCATGTGGCTGACGGTTCCTTTAACAACAAGGAACTGATCCGTTGCTGGTCCTTTACTTGTTGGACAGGCCACACGGAACAGCTCCAGAGAAGAAAAGGACTCACCGAGAGAGAAAGATCCACGCTCCGAGAGCCTTTCTTCCACCTCTCGGAAAATAAAGGTAACGTCTCATTTTTCCTAACACCAATGCCAGTGTGCTGCGAGGTTTCGCTCAGCCTGCTTCACTTATTGGTTTGTGTGGTAGGAGTGTACTGATTGGTGGTTGAGATCAAGGCAAAGTCTTGCAGTTTGGTCTTGCTGCTCGGTGAGTAGATAAGTCACACTGATCCTTTTTCTGGAGTTGATTAGTCATTGATCTTCCACCAAGCATGCGAGAGCTCATCACCTCATAAAGGGCTCTGACCTCTGACAGCTCATTGCTTTTATTTACAAGCGTCCCCCTTCCCCGTTGCCGTGGGCTCCTATCATCAGCCCTTATCGCCATGGCGAGGACCAAATTGCTGCCAGGACTTTATTTTAACCTCTTGTTCAAAGAAAGGAAAGAAATATGTGTGAACATTTTCCACAACTTTTCCACTTCTTGGAGCTCTGAAGTCAAGAAGCCCTTGCTAGATTCCAGCTTATGCAATGTTTTTGTTCTGGGTTTGAAATTCAAAACTTAAAAAAAAAAGAAAAAAAGCAAACAACCTGTTTGCACAGCTTGGCGGGGTTCGGTGCCTCGTGCTGAGCTAGCTCCGATAAGAGGTAGGGCAGCGTCACAATACCTGGTGGCCAGCACAGCGGACCGACTGAGAAATGCTGGTGGAAAAAAACACACAGAGATGGTGGTGAGAAATAAGAGGATCTCCAGCTGAGGAGACGTTTCCCACCATTAAAGGGCTCACTGAAATCATTCATCTGAACACGTAGCCCAGCTGGAATGGGCTTGCTTGAATTACACTTTATTTTAAGTTCTTTTCACAGCACTGTGTTCATGTGTAGGGCTTGCGGCTGATGATGGGCTGTAGCTGGGCACCCTAGTGCGTCTGAGATGGGGACTGCTGGTTTTTCTGTTTGGTATGTGGTGTATAATTCACACAGGTCATCATTCTTAAACGCTTCCTTCATTGAACAAGCTCTAATGGATAATGGATCTGATGCTGGACCGTTAGTTTTCTTCCTGGCCACTGCTGTGTTAAAAGACTGTTTCCTTGTTTGGATGTTTACAGTCCAGTTCCACACAACTTTATGGTGTTTTCGGCCTTACAGTGAGATACAGCTGAACTTAATGTGATTAATGGTTTGAGCTGTGAGGATATAACGTCCTGCCAGCCATCATTTTGACAATAAATGCTGTAATAACAACATAATAATTAACTTCACCCATGAGCCCAGTCACATGTCTAATTCAGACACACCTGCTTTTTGCTTAAAAGTAATTCCACTATATTACTGGAATAGTTCATTTATAGATTGTTTACATGTAGAAAAACTTAATGCACATAATCTTGAACTCTGCTCACATTTCTCTGAAGCACCAGGCTTGCGTGGGAGGGTCTCTGATTTAAGTCATTGGTTTTATTTTTGCTGGTGTCAAACGTAAATAAACTTTATCAGCTGTGATGTGAGATCTTCTATCTTCTTTCTGTAGTTGCGTAACTCTGAGAATGGTGGAAATCTTTCGTTATTTGTGGGAACTGTGCCAGACACACCACAGTTGGGGAGTGTTATCAGGGCTCTGCTGTGTTAGGCTCAAAGTTCCTCGGCAACACAGCGGCACAGAGGCCAGGGTGACCTTCCTCAATGTCGGGTAGTTTAAGAGATGCCTGAGAAAATATGTAAAAATTAGTTTACAGTTAGTGAAAGCTGTACTACTAATGAGAATGTGAAGGTTTGCCATGACTTCCATAAATGGGTCTCTGTCTTCCATATGTGGAGCTCTCTCTGTGTGTGTGTGTGTTAGTGTGCGCACGCGCGCGCATGTATGCTCCTATATGTGTTTATATTATTTCAAAATATAATAATATTTAATAATTTAATTATAATTGTTGTTTAATTGAGAGGATATTACTTAAGTAATAATGCTTAAGGAGTTCATGCAAATTCAGAAATTAGTTATGGGTATGTTGTGAATATAATTTGTAAAGTAATACTGACACTGGATGGAGGTTACTATACAAAAAAAGAGTATGTTTATATAGACAATCAACAGTTTTGCCTCAATATATATTTTGATATTATATAAACAAAGCAGTTTTTCTTTTTTGTTGTTTCTTTTTGTGCAGTCATATGTCTCATACACACACACACCCCACACACACACACACACACACACACACACACCCAATTTGCAGTGTTTGAGTCCACAGCCATGACACAGAATGACATCTGATGAGCCACAGCTAACAGCCATCTGGTTGATTTATTAAACTTCTTTTGTTCATTATTTTAAGTTAAACACTGGTGCAGTATGAAACATTATAATGCAGCTAATATTAATGTTATAATGACTTAATATCAACATTATCATGACTTAATATTAACATTATGAATTAATATTAACATTATCATGATTTAGGTCTCTTCACACAATGACTGCAGTTAGCTTAGGCTGTTTGTATAAAAGATAAAAGTAATGATAGTAATATTATTGTTATGTTTACTCTCTCTCTCTCTCTCTCTCTCTCTCTCTCTCTCTCTCTATATATATATATATATATATATATATATATATATATATATATATATATATATACACACATACGTGTGTGTGTGTGTATATGATGCACTTTGCTTGTATAGGTGATGAAGAACTGAAAATGTCTATTTCTCTGGAAATTCTCTGGAATCTTTCTCTCTATATATACATACACACACACACATGTATGTATATGTATATATATATATATACACACACACACACACACACACACACACACACACACACATACACACACACATATCGGAGTGTAATCCATAACAGTCACAATAACCGACAAGACTGCTTTGCATTTCGATTTCTCAGGAGTGTTAGGCTGTGTCCAAAATCTGTCTGCTCTTTTTCTTCAGGTAAGCACTGTGTGCAAAAAGGGTGAAGTAAAGTAGAACAGAACTTGAAGGCCAGAGTTATTTATTATCTTCTCAACTAGTCATATTATTGTTTCAAACCTTTTAATCAGCTAGGCTGAACACAATGTTGCGATCTGAAAATAGCACGTCTGTGTCTGGTGTTGGTTCACACACACACACGTGAAAGCTCTCTGCAGTGTGGGCCTTGAGTAGTGAGCAGGTTAAACCTCCTACACGTGAGATAAGGGCAGAGCCAGTAGTGACTCTGTCTCCTGGTATTCGGTATGAACTATAACTGTTAATATCAAAGACAGCATTCAGTGAGCCACTGCTGCAGTATTCCAGTGTTTCATTTTCCAGCTGTTGGAATAACTGGTGGTGAGTTGACACATTAAGCTCAGATGCTGTGCTTGTCTTAGATATGCCCCTCGGGGTCCATCTCACAGTGACTTCACGTTCACGTTGGTGTCTCTTCTTATGCCACCCCTTCAACTCTTGTGCAGTGTCAGGTCTGCCGTGCATAAATTACATAAATGAAAGCAATAGTGTTGTAGTGTTGCGTGTCTTTATGCTGAGACAAGTATGGGATCATTAAATTACTTTAAACTAACTCTACCAGTTTTTTCTCACTTTTCTGATTTCTTGTCAGTAGAACAGTGATTTATTAACACATGAGTGTCCACTGTACTGTGTTTTGTCACAATGATGGCAGACCAGGTGACCTGATCAATACAGTTCCCTGCGCTAGTTTCACATGGGTGATGTAACTCAATCAAGGTGTTGATCTTTAACACACATTGTCATGACTTTCCAGGTCTTGTCTTACATTCTTCAGGATTTGTAAAACTTTTCTTTCTTTTTTATTCTTTTTCATGCAATTCTTTAGAATAATGGTTTTCTCTGCCTCTTCAGTGTGGCATTGGAAGCCTGATGCTTTATTTGCTCCACTAACTGGCTCTCATTGCTTGTGTCCTGTATCGGTTAGCAGGGAAAGCGAGACCCAAGCCGAGTCTGGATCCTGCCACTTCCTGTTTCTTCTTCGTCTGGATCCTGCCACTTCCTGTCCAGGGCTACTGGAGTGTGTGTCCAGCAGAATGAATGTCCAGCTGTCTGACAGCCAGCAGTGGCACTGCCCACTCTGCCCAAGTTTACTCAGCATTCTTCTAACTGTGTGTGTGTGTGTGTGTGTGTGTCTGTCTGTCTGTCTGTGTCATCTGAAGAAGGCGAAGTGTGAGGTGGTGTTCACATCACTTCCCCAGCCAGTTCCGTCCTCGGGATTCCCACACAGCAGGCAGCCCGTGGAGAGGAGCTCCAGCCCCAGGGTGGAGAGCACAGGCCCTGGGGCCGAGCACATGGAGCTGGGCCCTCCTGACCTGAGCCCTGTTCTGAGTGCGGGCCCGTTGAGCAGGTGAACATCTAGACTTTCAGGTTAATCTGCACTGTGTCAAGCAGTGTTTATGCATTAGAGTGTAATATTGAGCAGTGGTGTAGCTTTATTGTGCACTCTAGCGTTGTTAGTGAGTTTAGCTAGGTGTGTGTCTCCTAGGTGTGTGTCTTTGTGATCATGGCATTTTATCGTGAGTGCCTTAGGGAACCGATCATGGTTGACCAGTTGGCAGAGGCCGACTGACCCATGTGCACCTCCGAGAGCAGAGAGACGTTTGCAGTGGACACTGTACTGTCGTATATACACTTGTTTATTCTGGCACTAGTAGTGTTTTCAACACTAATTGCCTTCATTCTGTGCCAAGTTTCTTAAAAGTCCTCAGATTGTCATGTCCACTATTTCCTAAAGCAAAGTTTTTGCAGTAATGTGGGCCAATAGTATATTTGTTGGTAGCAAACAATGATAATGTTAATTTATGTTAATGATAATGTAATTTAACCAAGATTAATGTTTTAGATTATGAATTGGATTAATGAGAGTTTGGATTGTGAGTTAGATTAATGAGTTATTTAATCAGAGGGGCAGATATACTGAGCGGCTTCTTTAAACAGCGAAAGAGTCACTCTGACTTAGTTGTTAAAAACCCAGAGTGGCTGTTGTTTAAAGGTTTTTCTTTACAGCTGGTAGGACTAAGGCTCACAGGTTTATTAAACTCCAGAGCCAGAGCATACATGAGGTTAAAAATAATCCCAATTATAAAGTGTATTCACAAAAACACACTTGAGCTAATGTCTTATTATTCAGTTTGAATGTAAGAACTAAAACATTAATTTAAATGTTTGCATTGATTATTAAATTATTATTATTATTTTTTTTGCTTTAAGGTGTGCAGTCACTTGCTATTTTTTATATTCAATTTTGACTTCATTCCCGTTTTCTGTTAAACGATGCCACAGTTGACACGCGCGTCCATGGCAGTAGAAGGATTAAAGCATAGCCACCTTCCCTCCCCACCAGCTGCTCATCATTGCTGATCCTGGAACAGCTCTTCCTTGCCAGAGCTTGAGCTTTACATACTGTAATGCTGTTCTCAGAACAGCATGAAAGGGCTGGCGGTTGTAATAGGGTTAGTATGAGCCCCCCACCCCCCATATTGCATCCAATTTTAGAGGTACCGTTATGCTGCTAGCCGTGTGCCACAGAGCACTGGATTCCCGGCACACTTTATAAATGTCGGAAAGCTGATCCAGGAGTGGAGATCAGGTGTCTCCCAGAATAGCATGAACTTGGCAGCGTTAGCCGCTTAGACGGTGGCTGAGTAAGATGGATGACCATTCTGGTTATCAGGGATGCTCGTGGTGTGAAGTGCAAACACACCCTGTTGTTGTTCAAACTGCTTTATAGCAAAAATCATAAATGTATGAAATCATATAACTCTATTATTACTATCATTTAAGCACAAAGGACATTAAAATATCAGCCATTATGTTGTCGTTGGCCCTGTGATGGTTATTCTTTTCACACCAAGAGAATTATTTACTGCAGATTAGTAAACTGAGTGTATAATAAATTATCTTAACGGGCTAACGACTGCAAGGCTATGAGGGGCTATGGGTTTGCCACACTAGGTCATCATATAGGTAGTGTGAAACATAACAGCAACGTAACACAGCAGGGAGGATTGAGGTTTAATTTCCATTATGTGTGGCATAAATGCACACAGGCCATGTTTGCTATGTAACGCTCTTACAAGGGCTAGGTAGAGAAAGGAGAATAACGTGTAGTAACATACAAACACAGCAGGATGAAGAGCGATTTCTCCTTCTCCTGTTTCGTCTGGTCCTTCTCCTGGCTATTGTTTTATCTCCATCAGGATGTGTAGAGGTACAGCACACTGGAGAAACTGTAAATCAAACGTTCTCAGAACTTCCCCATAAGAGGGTGTGAGCTGTGTTCTCTTCAGGGACCCAGGAAAGGGAGGGGTGAGTGTGTCACTCGAGAAGCGAGGGACAGGCATTGTGCCCCATGACTAACCAGGCCCCGATGTCTAGTCCAGTACAGACTGGATCTGGCAGCCTTGCAGCGCTGGAGTAGATTGAGTTGCAGGGAGTTTAGTTAAGGGCTAGTCTGGGTGTCCTCAGCATTCGCCAGCCTGCCCTGGCTATGAACCGACAACATGCCTGCATGAGTGTGAATGCGTTTACTGGAAACAGGACCCACTTACTGGAAATCTGACACAATGTAAAGCTACAGTCTCGTACACATTTGTTTTTATATATATATATATATATATATATATATATATACACATTTCTTACATTACAGTATTTTCACTTACAATGTGATCAAGTTAAAACCCAGCACAATAGCCAAATTAGTTATGTGTAAGTTTGGTCTCCAGTAGTGTGTATGTATTTGTATGAGGATCAGCCGTAACCTGACACCCACTAAATGAGCCTGGATTGTCCCTGGAATAGATTCCAGCTTCTCATGGTATTCACCTGCTGGGGGTGTTTCTCAGACTGTCCATAGGCATGGGCATCTTTCAGTAGCAGCACACTGGCTCTCCACCAGGGCAAACCGGAGCTGGTCACCAAACAAGTCCACGCTAACATGCAGACGTGTCTCCGTTTCCATGTGTGAGGGTTGAAAGGATTTGCCTGTGAGTCTCAGCAGGTGGTTCGACGTTGGATTGGCCCACTGCACCTTTGCGAATTCAGTTTGACCATGTTTCAGATTAGGACATCTAAGCATACATAACTTGGCTAGTGTTTACCTGTCTACTGTGTCAAAATATCAAGTTTCACCGGTGCCGTCAGCAGTAGTGATCTGTGGAGCTGCAGTAGTGATCTGTGGCGCTGCAGTAGTGATCTGTGGAGCTGCAGTAGTGATCTGTGCCGTCAGCAGTAGTGATCTGTGGAGCTGCAGTAGTGATCTGTGCCTTCAGCAGTAGTGATCTGTGGCGCTGCAGTAGTGATCTGTGCCGTCAGCAGTAGTGATCTGTGCCGTCAGCAGTAGTGATCTGTGGAGCTGCAGTAGTGATCTGTGCCGTCAGCAGTAGTGATCTGTGGCGCTGCAGATTTACTTGTTGGGCACACTGTGATGGCTTTAATTTTTTATGTGCAGATCTTCTAAGGTAATTAATTCTAAAAATGAATTTAAAATGACTTATTTCATTGCTTATATTTATTTCTCTATTTTTCTATAAAGATTAGTTTATGTGATGTATTGTAATATGCAAATAGAAACAGTAACTAACCATGAGTTGAAACAAGCCAGTTTCACATAGACATGGTGAGCTATGGACAGGCTGCCCACAGGCTAGCATCAGCAGAGGGGTAAACATCACCTCACTCTCACAGCAACCCTGCATCGCCATGGGCAACAGAAAGAAATACACCCATTCCACTGAGACATCCAGTGAGAGAGACCGCGGTAAGGAGCCTGGCAGACAGCTGCTGTCCCACTTATCCCCGACTAAGCGTCGCTCTGAACTGTGGGAAGGTCCTACATCCAGGATTGTGTTCATCTCGATCTGTATTTTCCGATCCCAGCATTCACTGTAGTGTGCACCGTACTACAGCAGTTTATCATGTGAGCTGGTCCTCTGATATAAGGAGGTAGGCTGTTTAAGAGTCCTGTACTGGTATTTAAGTGTTTTATTTTAGCTCACTCAATGGCATTAGCTTTCTTACCCAGCCCAGATTGGCAAGGTGTAGAGCATAAACGTGTGTGTGTGTGTGTGGTAACTGGCACTGTTGCTCACAAGAGTGTGAACTTCATTTGATGAGCACTTTGGCACACCCTCGTACGGTCAGAGGAGCAGGTTTGTCGTGACCAGCAGACCTTCACGCTGGCCTGGTCCTCCAGGTCAGGCACTCACTGGGTCAGTCCAACACATGTGAGGTGGCAGGCGGAAGGATTAAGCTTCTCTTACCTGCAGAGCAGTCTCGCAAAACACAACGTTGTGGAAATATGTCTGGAATGAGATGCCAGATTACAGAATTCTCATTTACAAACCTGCCTTTGTTCATCTCACCACGAGGAGAGGAGTAGAGAATGAGAAATGTAAACAACATTTTGTAATTAAAATTACGAGTTTGTAATTAAAATTACGAACTTGATCAAACACTTCTGATTTTATTAATGTGTATATGAAGGCTCAGTGAACTGGACAGCATCTGTGTAATTCCTTTTTGTGGGTGGGAACATCACCCTTCTGTACTCGTACGTGCATACACACACACACACACACACACACACACACATGCACACGTGCGCATCCCCCCCCAACACACACAACCACATTCATAAATTCTGTAGTGCAGTGAGTCATATGATGAGTCTTTTAAAGTTGTTTGAACCTTGCCCCTATTTTTCATTCCTGTGTGAACAGGATCTAAATCCAAACACACACACAAACACACACACAGATTTTACAACAGCCTACGTGAAGGTGTGTCACGTATAACTGAGTGGTGTATGCCAGGAGTCTCAGTAAATGAGCCACAACAATTCACATCCTGTTCCATAGTCCCCACAGTCTAAGCAAGCGAGGGACTCCGAGCACGTTTCTCTGATCTGTTTTTAGCTTGATTATTCAGCTAGAAGTCATTAAAAATTTGCTTCTCTTTTTCAACATGTGGGAAGGATGACGCATCGGGGATGCCGTGCTTGGGCGGCCACTGCTGTGTGTGTGCAGTACAGTACCTCGCTCATGTCTGCTGCTAGGAGCTCACAACCTGTGTTTCTCTGGTACACAACCTGGGCTTCCTTTTCTCTAGTACTCTCCTAGAGTCCAACTAGCAACCTTTTACTTTAGGTTGGTACCAATGAACATCAAGTGTTCTAACCACAGCAATCTGCTATCATGGATTAAATATTTTATCAAGAACAACGCACGTCGACTTCTCAAGAGCTGTTGATCGCTGAGGTTGCTTTACAGTTGATTCCCACCTGAGTTTGATAATTAAAGTCACTTGGCTCTTTATGGTCTCTGTGTAAAATCTGCTTTGTATTTTCTTGTCTGTGAGGCCTTTCATGGGAGCACCACAGAATACGTTAAAAAGTACGACATGCATGCCAGCTGTGTGTGAACCACTGAGAGCTAAGTCAGTGTGGATGGCGCCTATTCCATAATGCATTGTGTTTTTTAGAGGAGATTCCCGGGGTGTTGCACTTTGAGGTAGGGCGCTGGTGACATGCTGCTCTCTGGCCGTAATAATTACTGCAGACAAGCCTCACATAGGCCCTGAACTGCTCGGAGATGCTTGTTGCTGTGTTGGCTTGCCTGGCCAAACCAGGCTCTGGTTATGTTATTCTGTTCCATGATCCTGACGTTGGTTTTTACCGGTTTCAGCTCCCAGGAGGACGAGAGACCAATATCTCCTTTCTACGTGAGGTAAGTAGCTATTTCTCTCTACCCTTGAGTCCCTCTCCAAATCTTTTTTTGGATTCTTGCTTTCTCTGTCGCTCTCTCTGTCTCGGTTCATCTTTCTGTCTCTGTCTGTCTTTCTTGATTGCTTTCTTCCTCTGTCTTTCTCTGTGCTCCCTTTCTGACACTTGATCTCTTTCTTTTCTCATACTTTTCCTTCCGCTCGTTTGTGTCTCATGTCTTGTCTTCTCTCACTGTTGTTACTGCTGTTGTCCAGCTGCATGTGTTTATGGGGATACGTGTTTTCTTTCACACACTTTGTGTATCAGCAGACAGCAAACTCAGCACATGCAGCACATGTTACGGAGTCTGTGACACTCCTCTTAACGCGTTACATGGCGTGAAGGTAAATTGACGTCTGCTGTTGCAGTTGTTTGTTCTTCATTCCAGTTTGAATCATTAAAAATAGCTGAGTTAGTCTGAGTTAGACTGAATTATTCTGAGTTAGTCTGAGTTACACTGAGTTAGTCTTAGTTAGACTGAGTCACACTGATTTGGGATTTGGAAAAACTTGTAATAAGTGCAATAAATAATCACATAAACTTTGACCCTACTCCGCGCTAATCAAACTCAAAATAGCATCACTTCCTGTCTGTGGTAAGCAGTGTGACCCTTCACATGTATCATTCTGTACTGCACTGCAGCATTTCCCAAACCTGACCTGATCAGTGCTTACCACACAGGTCTCAGATCAGTGGGAAAGAGGCAGTGCTGACCATGCAGATGAGCGCTACAGGTCTCAGATCAGTGGGAAGTGCAGTGCTTATAAAACACGTTTCACAGTCAGAGGACGTTTAGCAGTAGGAATCCCTGCTTGGTGTCCTTTAATCCCACTAGCACCATCTTTCAGTGGCCTTCACACTGGGAGAGTTGGTACCTCTGTCTCTGTGTCTGGCCCCCACTGGTCTCTGCTGGCCGGTTCCTGTTGCTCTCACATCACGTTGATTCTCGCCCGGGACTCTTCACGGTGGCCCCTTTGAATCAGACCTCTCATGTGACTCGGCAGATGGCCCTTCTCCGCCCGTTTCTGTCCTGCTGTCTGCTCTGCCATTTCTGCCAGCGTGGGATTATACTCACTGATGCCATCCTTGCCAGCACACACCAGGCTTGGCACCAGTGGCCCTCTCAGGGAGTGTGCTGGTCAGGTGCACCTGGACTCCACCTGTCTACTGTCTACGCATGCTCTCAACCTTCTCACCTGCTCTGTGCAAGCAAACCTTTGGCACCCTGATGACAGAGCTCAGCTAAACTAGCCAATGAAGTGAGCTTCTTGTGTCCCTGTGTAGTTCTGTCACATGGTCCGTTGTCATGGGGACAGCATCCCCAGGCTGCAGCCTCTTAATGTGTCAAGCTGTGACAAGCACTAGCCTCCTAAACCTCAGTCTTATTATTTCGGTATTGATTTTAAGGCAAGTTATTATTCAGTAACTACTGCGAATTTATTAAGTAACTGCGTAACTATAGATTTAAGTAAGCTGGTTGCTGGTCTGTGGGATTTCTGTAGTAGAACAGTAGTTGTTTTAGATACAACACCCCTACCCCCCAATAGGGCCATGGTTCCACTGGGAGAAGTTGTTTACATCCTTTAGCATACTTACTGCAGAATTATTTCCTGTGTTCGTGGTGTGTGTGTGTGTGTGTGTGTGTGTGTGATTTGGGAGATGATTTGGGGGGGGGGGGGGTGTATTATGTGCACATGAGTGTATTGCCTGATACACCTGACTGATTTCTAATGGACGTTTCGAAGTGTATCTATTGGAGCTGTCATTAGCCCTCTTCTCTTCAAGATACTCACTGATTGTCTTACAAACTGCTACCAGGAAGCATGGCAGTATTATCCTGAGTCACAGGGTCTCACACACACGTGCACACGTGGCGCTGATGTTTACGAGCAGGAGTGGCCCCGCGAGTGTTTCCTTTGTTACACGGTTGTTTGTTTCATTCACTGAGTCAGCATTAATCTTATCATCATGTTGTCCCCTAACCATTCAAAGAAGAGTTTCAGATAAGAAACCAATCAAAGAAGAGTCTCAGATAATCCCTGGCCTAGTACAGGTTGCGCTCAGGGCTCGGGTAGGTTTCAGTGGTTGAAAGGTCTATATGGCCTAAATAAAAATATTTACAGTATGCAATCAAGTGACAGTAAGGTAGGAGCATGGGGCTTGTGTGAACTAAAGAGGCTTTCACTTCAGTGGAGCCTAACGTGCCTTCAGCTGGTGGCTGGTGCAGGAACCCCACCCATCAGATGGTGCAGTAACCCCACCCATCAGGTGATGCAGTAACCCCACCCATCAGATGGTGCAGTAACCCCACCCATCAGATGGTGCAGTAACCCCACTCATCAGATGGTGCAGTAACCCCGCCCATCAGATGTTGCAGTAACCCCACTCATCAGACGGTGCAGTAACCCCACCCATCAGACGGTGCAGTAACCCCACCCATCAGACGGTGCAGTAACCCCGCCCATCAGATGGTGCAGTAACCCCACCCATCAGGAGATGCAGTAACCCCACCCATCAGATGGTGCAGTAACCCCACTCATCAGATGTTGCAGTAACCCCACTCATCAGACGGTGCAGTAACCCCACCCATTAGAGGGTTCAGTAACCCCAACCATGAGATGGCAGGTTGGTGTCCGCTGTGGCTGTCAGGAACTCACACCTGTGTCCAGGGAAGTCTCCTGGCACCATTTGCATTATGTAATCAATATATTTACTCAGACAGCTGTTGGTCTCTTTGGCATCAGACGATTTTATTTCCTGTAGTCTGATACCTCTCAAATGCCATCTTCGTAAGGAGTCTGATTTCTCGTTACAGTAGGACTGAGTGGTTTTTGAACAGTGGAGTCATTTCCGGAAGCCGTGCTGAAGGCTGTCCCTGGACGCTGGTTAACTGGCATGTCCCTGACCATGTCATCGTAACTATCGTCATGTGGCTGTGGTTTAAAATAGAGCAGACATAACAGAAGATAATGTCTTGATAACTGAATAGAACCCAAGTTACAGAGTCGCCAGTGGTAGAGGTTATGAACACACTTTTAATTGCTCTATTCATTATTATTATTATTATTATTATTATTATTATATATTATTATTAAGTATAATAATTACTTATTTTCCTTTTCCTATAAAAAACTGAATAAAATTTAAATAACCAGATTTTCTGAGCTGATTGTAGCTATAGTAAGGTATAGTAATTATGAAGTCAGGTAGCTTAGCCATGTTCTTTGACACAGGTTATTGCTTTCTTCCTTATTGCTGTTACACTAATAATCATTGTTTTTATTTGCCTCACATTTGGCTTGGCAGGCACAGGCTGGGCCTTTGTAGTTGTATGTCACTTTTCACACACTCTGACCCCACGCGGTGTATCGGAGATCTTTGCTATTCCTTTAATAATCAGTAACTTTTGGGTTGCTAATTCTTGTCTGCCCTAATTGATATGCAGTTCTCTATATGTATTATTAATATGTTCTTTTTAAATACAGTGGTATTATGCTTTATCACGCTGCCAGAGACATGTTAGACCTCAGTGAAGGGGTGACCTTGACCTTTCTTGAAAATACACGGTGCAGGCGTGTCTTTCTTCGACCTTTGGACTGAGCAGCTGCTGGCAGCAAGCAGCTCTCCATAGCCCATCACAACTAGCCACCGCGACCACCCACTGCGGAGTGGCTTGGCTGGGCTGGTGTGTCTGCCTCTAGAAAAGTCTCAGAGAGGTGCTGTAATCTCTCAACTGTTGAAATCAGTTGTTTGTTTCGTCATGTTGGTTTCCCACAAAGCAGTGCTGTCAGTGTATACTGACGGGTTTGTGGAGGGCGATAGCCAGTCTCACTGGCTTGACAGCCTTGATTCCAGTCATTTTGATTCCACAGAGACGTCAGGATCTGTTGTTGTTATTAAACTGCTCAGTTTTGGGACTTGACTCTAATTGGCACCTATCAGCACGGCTGTTTCTTAGTAATCACAAATGTTTGGTGCTAGATGTACTGCCTAAGTAGCTTTTTCCCAAGTGTATTTAACTCTTGAGTATTTCATCCCTAACAGCCATTTGCAAAATGGCTGGCTCAAAGTTGAGGCAAAGTTGTCTATATTCTCACAAAAAAAAAAGGCCTTTATGAAATAATTATTTAGTCATTTCAGGAGAACTGTTCACTGTGGAACTGTTAAGTCCGTCATCTAATAGAAATGTTGGTGTCCCAGCAGATAAACACAACTAACACTGAGAATGATTTATACGGTGACGGATGCATGCACACTGAAAGATGGTGCATGCACAGTTGGTTGGTGCATGTACACTGTCAGATAATGCATGCATACTGACAGATGGTGCATGCACACAGTTGGATGGTGCATGCACTCTGACAGATGGTGCATGTACACTGTCAGATGATGCATGCATACTGACGGATGGTGCATGTACACTGTCAGATGATGCATGCATACTGACGGATGGTGCATGTACACTGTCAGATGATGCATGCATACTGACGGATGGTGCATGTACACTGTCAGATGATGCATGCATACTGACGGATGGTGCATGCACACAGTTGGATGGTGCATGCACTCTGACAGATGGTGCATGTACACTGTCAGATGATGCATGCATACTGACGGATGGTGCATGCACACTGACGGATGAGCATAAATGTGTGTTCAGTTCTCCAGTACAGACTTTTGTCACCTGGAAGGTGCCGGTTCAAGGTTGGCCTGGATGTGCATGTTTGTAAGCTGTGGCAGATTTTCAGGAGCCTGTTCAGAGTTGTTTTAGCTTCACGGTGTGATGTGTTTATGCTGTTTCCTCTGTTCTCTCCTCCAGCTCTCAAATCTCTCCTGGTCTCTGCAGGCCGGCTTTAACGCAGTAAGCAGCTGTTCATTAACTCAGCGTGCTAGAAATGTAGTCCTTTATTCTGCCCTATCTACTCACCATGGACAAATCTGCATAGTCTGTGGGTATAATTGTAGCCGTGTTTCCTGTGGGTATAATTGTAGCCGTGTTTCTTGTGGGTATAATTGTAGCTGTGTTTCCTGTGGGTATAATTGTAGCTGTGTTTCCTGTGGGTATAATTGTAGCCGTGTTTCCTGTGGGTATAATTGTAGCTGTGTTTCCTGTGGGTATAATTGTAGCTGTGTTTCCTGTGGGTATAATTGTAGCCGTGTTTCCTGTGGGTATAATTGTAGCCGTGTTTCCTGTGGGTATAATTGTAGCCGTGTTTCCTGTGGGTATAATTGTAGCCGCGTCTCTGAGGGTGACAGGCTTCTCTCTCTTCCTTTGTTTAGTTACCTCGAGAGAACGATCCGTTCAGCAGTGCAACAACATCTCTTTGATGTTCACATGCGGACGGGTCAGAGGTCACCGCAGCGGACCGAGTTGACCGGCCACTCCTCATCTCCCATGACAACAGCTCGTGAGAGACGACGCCAGCAGCGTGAGCAAGCGGAGATCAGAGAGAAATGCAGGTGAGGACGAGTACCTGGCAGCCTGCTCGGCGATGGCCATGTTTCTCATGAGACTGCAAGTGAGATGAGGGGTCAACATCCAGCGAGCATGACCCAGAGTGTGCTGGATCGGGCGGAGCCGGATCACTCCCTTACCAGTCCAGGAGGAGAAGAGAGAGGGTTCTGGCAGGCTGTCTGTGTGCTGTTGTGAAGGCTATAGTCTCTCTCCTCCTCAGGGATGACACTGATAAGGAGAACATCCCGTCCACTGGCTTGATCAGCCCCAGAGTTCATGGCAGCGCTGCTGAGAAGAGACTGTGTGCCACGCAGGACGTCCCCAGGGCCAGGAAGCCCAGACACGACGCTCAGTCACCAGAGTGGAGCCTCAGCCCACACTCAGCTCCTGTGAGTCTGGCCCCTTTCTCCATATCCTCCACACTTTCATTTATCTCTTTCTTTAATGAGGACCATCAGACTATTATTTCTGATTTCAATCTACTAGTTCACCTTCTCCAAAAACAGCTCTCTGCTCCAGGACAACATTGGATCTACAGAATTCCTGGCCATATTGGAGCTGGTTCGTCTCTCTGTATTATGGCTCTTTTGAGCAATGACTCAGTACTGGTAATTGATGGCACCATAGCATGAGAGATTGCAAGTGGACGTGGGCCATATGGCAAAATGACGCAAGTTAAAGTAGGCTAATTGTTCTAGCAATCCCACAATTCCTAGTTCAGGCCTGAAAGAGTTAGAACGCTTCCCTGCACAACATTCAGTCTAAATTGCAGGCAGCTTAATAAGGCCTTGATTAGCATGAGCTCTCACCTGAAGCTAAATGTGTGTGTGTGTGTGTGTGTGTGTCTGTGTCTGTGTCTGTGTCTGTGTACATGGGTGCTTGTACATGGGTGCTTGACAAACCAAAAGGTTTGTCAGCACAGGGTTTCATGAGCACAGGATTCGTCAGCACAAGGTTTCGTCAGCACAGGGTTTTGTCAGAACAGGTTTCATGAGCACAGGGTTTCATGAGCACAGGGTTCATCAGCACAAGGTTTCATCAGCACAGGGTTTCATGAGCACAGGGTTTGTCAGCACAGGGTTCATCAGCATGGGGTTTTGTCAGCACAGGGTTTCATGAGCACAGGGTTCATCATCACAAGGTTTCCTCAGCACAGGGTTTCATGAGCACAGGGTTTGTCAGCACAGGGTTCATCAGCATGGGGTTTTGTCAGCACAGGGTTTCATGAGCACAGGGTTTGTCAGCACAGGATTTAGTCAGCACAGGGTTTCGTCAGCACAGGTTAAAATGATAACTGGTTTTTGTGATCTGTGCCTGCATAGTTACGTGACTTTCATAGTTTCATAGTTATGTGACTTGAAATGTCAGGTGGGTTTGTGCAAGCCAGTGAGTGGTGAGTGACGTAGAGGCTTTCACTGGGCATCTGAGCTGGCCGTGCACACACACTTCATTTGAAGTTTATGTGTGTTTATTCCTGATTGTTTATCACCTGTTTGTCATGGAGATCTGATCACGGAGACCCCTCTATTTGTTGTTTTTCCTGTTGGTTGCATCATGTGTGTTGTTCCATAAGGAGTAAACAAACAGAAGGCGAAAGTGGATATACTGCTGCCACTAACCAGTATGTCCAGTAGTGTTCACATCACTGGCCAATTAGTTCTCACATGAACCACTTTTCTTTTTCCTGTTTCCAGCCCTCAAGATCATCCAGGTCTCACCAAAGCAATGTGCTAGACAGCATGGAGTCAGCCAATAACAGGTATTAATGTTAAAACACGTCTTTATCACAACCCTGTAATTGCGCTTGGAAACACTCCTTTATTACAGCTTTTGTGTTCTTTTAAAATCTGCATTCTGCTATTGAAAGGACTTTGATTTTGAAAAAAAAACAAAACATGCACATATATTGAATATATACACATATATTGCAGAAATGCATATATCCCAATATAACCTATATATACACAACCAAAGAATTATTATTAAGCTGAAATCTGTTTGTAGATGATTAATGACTCCTAATAATAATGTTATTATTTTATAAAGTGCATTGATGCTGACACATTCAGCTGTCTGAACTAGTCTTCCTTTAGTGCACATGCAGTGTTTTATTAAAGTTTTGCGTTTATGTATTTTAGTAAAAGATATCACATTTTCACAGTAATGAGCTATGAAACAGTTTGCTCAGTTCATGTCACATGTACGCATGACAAATCTTGAAAGAAACCTGGGAAAGAACTCTGTGTGCTTTGGGAAGGCGATGTCATGTCACTCACAAACTTTTTTTAAAACATACCATGGCCTCTGCAGGGTTTCCAACTTGTGTTCAACATGTTTGCTATCCTTCAGGAAACCTTCACAACTCCATACAACAGTGCTGTTTGTCAGCTGTCCGGCGGTCGACCAGGAGGCGCGTGGCGTGGCTCGTGGGCAGGTACGCCTGTGCCTTTCTCAGGGTCTTTTCCTGTTTACTCCTCTCTCTTGTCCTGTTGTCCTCTGTTCCTCTTACTCCCGTGGCTTCCCAGCCCTGTAGGCTGGTTTGTGTGGTCCCTGCTGTAGGTTTGCTGGTCTGATAGCCTTCCGATGTAATGGCTGCTGGAGGCGAGAGGACATCCAGCCTTGTTTTTGCTGCCTGGGGCCCGTCATATGGACAGACCACATATTTTAATCACGGGTCACACATAAGCACGCCTTGAGAACGAGTTATTGCGGTTAAAGAGGCAGGCATGTGTGTGAAAGCCATGCTAAGGTCCAGTTGTAACCATTTGTTTTGGACAAACAGGTTTGCAAAGGGAAAAATCTTTAAGGCGTAGCAGCACACCGGCTTTGATATCCACTATGAGCCCCGTCGCTGGCTGAAATCTTCCGTTGATCCGCTGTGGTTTTCCATAGATTCACTGCCTTTTGATGCTAGAACACATAAAGAAGGCAGAGCCGGAGTGAAGCATGCAGGCAGTGGAGCGTCGGTCTGTCTGGGAGCCCTCAGCATGCGGCTGCACGGCCCTGCCGTCTGCGGCCGTCTGCACACCGCACGGCTGCACCTCCCGGCCAAACCCCAGGTGCCTGCGGCCCTCGCCTCGTGACAACCTTGCCGCACAGTTAGAAAACCACGGCACTGACTAGCCTGTTCTGGAATGTTCCTCACGACATTTGTTTTGATAAGGGAACTGTTTGCAGATGCAGGATTGCATTCACTGATTAAGTCTTTTGACTCTAATCTCACATTTGATGTGGAAATCGTTCTGTAACCATTGGTTTTGTAACTTCTCCTTTAAACCACATTGAGGCCTATTTTTCAGCACTTTAAGTACTTAGTTATGTATCGTTTATTAGCACAAACTTATTCAGTGTTACCTTAAAATAACTGTTTAGTGCCATCTAATAAGCTAGAACACCCCTGACAGTGTGTACACACACATGTATGTGCACATCCATGTGTGTGTGTCAACACTCTTAGTGTCAGCGTGCAGGGGCATGCCAGCTGTAGGCCACTGTAAGCAGATCTCACTCACACTTTATGGGTTAGAGGCTGGAACATACTGTCCTGTCTCCAGCACATTTCCAGAGTTTCGTGAAGTTATCTACTCGCCCAGAGCTGTACTCGCTGGCAGTATTACTGTATGCACTGCACACACGTGTGTGTATGTGTGTCTGTGTGAGAGCATGTGTGTGTGCGTGTGTGCCTGCATGTGCGTGCGTGTGTGTGTGTTTGCACGTGTGTGTGTTCATGTTCGTGTGCACGTTTGTGTATGTGTGTGTGTGCCTGTGTGTGTGTGAACGTGCATGCGTGTGTGTCTGGGACCACACTCACACCACACGCCCTGGTACTGTCAGCTACGAGGACATCACTTTACCAAACCTGCCTGTGCCGCTGGTCCACTGGAATTAATTATGCTCTTGCCTTGTTCTTAAAGGTGTGAACTACAGCAGGTTTCTCTAAGGATTAAGTGGTGCTTTTGGATTGCTGACTCAGCCGAGTTGAGTTTATTCTGTTTGTTGGTTTTAGCTCTGGCTTTGTGTGAGTGGTTGTGTGAGTGCCTTACACTTCTGAAGAGCCTAACTCAAGCACTTTCAGTTCTTGCCCACTACAAGC
>NC_137508.1:870000-885000 GCF_041902795.1 Electrophorus electricus
AGCAGGGCTGTTTGTTCTCCTTACGAGCTCCTGAGGGAAAGCTCACCGTCTAACGCCCTGCGGATGTTATTAATCTGGCATACCAAACTGGCCTCCAAGGGCCGACGTTTGAATAGATTATTTCACATCAGCACCTCTGGATCATGACACCTACATTACAACACACAGAAAACCTGGAAACGGTTGTTGAAATGTTAATAAAATATTTATATTTCTTATAACATGCACATTTATTACATAAGACTTTCCTTAGCAGCATGGCCAGGCCTGGACACGTGGGTTTATTAGCGCATGCATGTAAATCACCTTTCTGCAGTGGAGGCAATACAGCTGTCTGTCTCTTAGCAACCGCTCCTCGGCATGCAAAACCTCGCCTTTACTGCGTTACGTGTCGGGTTTTTGCTTTCACGCTTTTATTCTCTCCGTAATTGCTAGTTTGAAGTAACTTATGTCCTTGAGTCATTATCCGCTCTCAGTAATGCAAAATGGGAAAGGAAACATGGATAAAGTCTGTTGAACAGAGTAAACACTCAGTCATGTGATCCCTGGGGGACATTCAGGTGCTTGCAAGGACAGTTGTGGCCTTCAGTACCTATTTGACAATAAATATGTATGTCAGGGTCCAAAGGTCGTATACTCAATGGTTGGATTTTGTTTGTTC
Source organism: Electrophorus electricus (assembly GCF_041902795.1). Taxonomy (NCBI): domain Eukaryota; kingdom Metazoa; phylum Chordata; class Actinopteri; order Gymnotiformes; family Gymnotidae; genus Electrophorus; species Electrophorus electricus. Next base: position 870,662 of record NC_137508.1, read on the forward strand.
TCGTCATGCGCATTGCCCTTTACTTAGCACGTGCGGATCAGAACCTCTACTCTCCTCTTTCTTTGTCTTCATAGGGACCACAACTTCATATGAAAGAATTAAACACGCACACACACATTTTTCTCAGTTATGCTTTGAGAAGGCATTTAGCTCCATATGAAGCTGGTGTGTGTGTGTGTGTGTGTGTGTGTGTGTGTGTGTGTGTGTGTGTGTGTGTGTGTGTGTGTGTGTGTGTGTGTGTGTGTGTGTGTGTGTGTGTGTGTGTGTGTGTGGTGTCCTTCTTCCAGAGCCGGTTCCAGCCTACTCATCATGGCAGAGAGAGAGCATGGACCGTGACGAGGCGCGCCTCTCGCCCCATGCCGGGGGGCGGCTCATCCGGCAGCTCCTGGACGAGGGCGAGGACCCCATGCTGTCCCCTCGCTTCTACGCCTACGGCGGCTCCGAGCAATACCTGGATGACCCTGAGGTCCCACCCTCTCCACCCAACGCGCACTCCTTCATCAGGTGAGACGGCAGGAGAAGACGGAACACCACCACAGTCACGGAGGAGGCACCAGGTCTAGTTTTAGAGAACATGATGTTGGTGTTTGTTTGAAGCCTCTGTTATTGTTAATCTATGGGAAGAGTTTCCTGACTAAAAGAATCTAGAAGCAGCCTGCTGATATAAGAGCCACTGTGAGCTAAATGTGACCAGTTTTTTATGCTCCTATGCTGGCAGTATTACTGTATGGTGTTCAGAATTACAGTATTACAGAATTGGTGTTCAGAATTTGGCTCCTGAGCGCAGAGTTGTGAGCTGGTGCTCGGAGGGTTGATGTTCTTGATGTATAAGAATTTAACAGTTATGTGCTGTTTAGTCGACGACGGAGTTCCTCGCTGGGCTCCTGTGATGATGACCGTGAGGAACTCTCCACTGCACAGCTCTCCAAGAAGATCCATGGCCTTAAGAGGAAGATCCGCAAGTTTGAAGAAAAGTTTGAGGAAGAGCGCAAATACAGGGTGAGACCACAGACCACACGCATGCATGCACGCGCGCCCCCCCTGGATACAGATCAAGATCAAAGGGTAGACATCAGGAAATGTTTTTTTTTTGTTTTTTTTAACCAACTTTAAAAATGTATTTCATAAAAACTCAAAATGGATGCCGTAACAGCCTACTCTTGCAAAATGGCCCCTGGTGACTTGGTTTCTTTTTTTTCTGAGACAACAATAATGTGCAGTGTTTTATTTTCCAGCCCTCCCACAGCGACAAAGCTGCCAACTCAGAGGTCCTGAGGTGGATGAATGAGTTGGCTAAGCTCCGGAAAGAGCTGAAAGGTACGCTGGAATCTCCTAATGCACCAAGAAGGAAGGATTAGCGAGATTAGCGAGATTAGCAACCTGTTCATCATGCTAATCTAACTCTCATGATATTTTGCTTCAATGAAAATTACAAAGGCAGAAATTTCTTCTAGTCTTAGATCAGCTGAGCTCTCAGGTACCTCCTGGCACAACCGTAAATGACGTTTTGTCAGGATCGAAGCGTTAGTACTACGTTCAGGACAAATCAGCATAATTATATGAATAATAATTCAATGTTACCACTTCCTGTGCACTCCCAGAGCACAAGCTGCTGAAGTCGGAGGAGGACCTGATCCCCCTGCCCCGTCAGCGTAGCAACACACTGCCCAAGAGCTTCGGCTCACAGCTGGAGAGGAAAGTCAGCGAGGCCAAAGCGCTCAGCACTCCCGCGGAAAGCACACTGGACTCCATCATGAACAAACTCCAGGAGAAGCGTGCCGAGGTCAGCCGACCCGAGGACATCAAGGCAAGTGGTAGAGCGGAGCGATGTTACAGGGTGACAGAGCACCGCGTTGCGTAGACCCGGAGCTACAGAGTGTAAAGGCCGGAGTGAAGTTACAGTTAAGGACTTGTGTTTATGTCATTCATGTTACGCTGCAGCACACTGCAGATGTCTCACATAGCTTGGCTCAGACACACCAATGAACTGTATGAAGAAAGAATCCAAATACATATTCATATTAGTGCATTTATCTCTGACTTCCAAAATACCCCTATATTTCCATAACAGGATATGACCAGAGAACAAATTGTTGCAGAGAAAGTTGCTCTCCAGAAAGCATTACTGTATTACGAAGGCATCCATGGAAGACCGGTGAGTGGGCTGGAATGTGTGTGTGTGTGTGTGTGTGTGTGTGTGTGTGTGTGTAGAAGTCGTACCCACACGTTACTACACAGCTAAGGCTGATCTTCAGAAGGTGTAATATGGCCATCACACTACAGAACATTTTCCCCCTGTCTGTATCCACCATTTTGGACTCAAGGCCATTTGGGATCGCGTGTGAAAGCTTAAGTTATCTGGCCCTTGTATAAGCCAGTGCAGAAGTATACCATAATAAAACGGGTGGTGGAGCTGAGACTATCTGGGCAGCTGTGATAAAAATCCAACTGTCTGCGTGGGAGTTGACCTTCGTTATTAAAGTCAAAAATGGCTGGTCTGGCTTTCAGCCTACAGGCAGCCTGTGTTCTTACACACACTGCTTCACATCCAGGGGGGAGAATCGCGGTGGAGCGTTGAGGTCAGCGCGAGCTGTGCAGCAGTGTGTCTGTGCAAAAACTCTGAGCAGCAGTGACATGGCCTCCCTCGCTCCCTCCCTCCTTCTCTCTTCTTCCCCTTTCAAGGTCACCAAGGCAGAAAGGCAGCTCATGAAACCACTGTATGACAGATATCGCCTCGTCAAACAGATCCTGTGCAGACCGTCCACCATCCCTGTCATTGTAAGTATAGTCTCCTGCTCCCTCTATCTATCCGTCCGTCTGTTCATCCATCTGTCTGTCCGTCCTTGCAGGCACATAAGAACTGGCCCAGGTTTGTGTCTTAGCGAACGTAGCGAGTGGCAGGCCACAGTGCTCACTAAACATCCCCAGGTCATGGCACATTCCGCGAAGCCTACAGCATTCGCGGTTAACGTGAACGTTAGCCTCGGCTTTCCAACGGGGCATCGCTAGTAGGGTTACAGTTAAAGTGAGGATTAGAGTTAGCGTTAGGATTAGAGTTAGTTAGAGTTAGGATTAGAGTTATAGATAGTATTAGAGTTAGTGTTAGGATTAGAGTTAGGATTAGAGTTATAGATAGTATTAGAGTTAGTGTTAGGATTAGAGTTAGTGTTAGGATTAGAGTTAGAGTTAGGATTAGAGTTAGTGTTAGGATTAGAGTTAGAGTTAGGATTAGAGTTATAGATAGTATTAGAGTTAGTGTTAGGATTAGAGTTAGAGTTAGGATTAGAGTTAGGATTAGTTATAGATAGCATTAGAGTTAGTTAGCGTTAGGATTAGAGTTAGTTAGAGTTAGAATTAGAGTTATAGATAGTATTAGAGTTAGTGTTAGGATTAGAGTTAGATTTAGGATTAGAGTTATAGATAGCGTTAGAGTTAGTTAGCGTTAGGATTAGCAGTGCCAGTATTCTTCTGGTCACTTCTAGAACAGTAATCTTGTCCCACGTGAGGACTTCCATCTGCAGGAAGCTTTAGTTCACTGGAGCAAACAAAAGTCTTCTCAGTTTCTAGAATACATTACTCATTTTTCCCCCTGCATTTTAAGATTACATTTTAAGGTACATTTATGTAATCTACATCTTACAAACATGTGACTTTAAAATGTGCCAAACATTCACTCTAAATCACAGCTCTGCAGTATAATACAATGTAAAGTTTTCACAGTACTGGAGTTCGAATGAATCCTCCTGTCAGAGGTATCTTAAACCTGCTGATCTCAGTTCATCTTAATGTGGCCGATCTAGTTAGCTGGTTGGAGTGGGCCACGTGTTGGCTGTGCTAAGGTCAGTGTTCTGAGCGGTAACTCCCTTATGAACCCCGGCAGGGCTCACCCTCCAGCAAGCGCAGAGCGCCACACCTGCAACCCATTATCGAGGGGGAACCTGCTCTGTTCTTCGACCACTTCAAGGTGAAGAGCGGCTGCTCTGCCAATAAGATATCTGGGTGCCTTGTCTGTCCCCGCCCACCTCTCTAATTAAGAATCTTGATCATAGCCTGTTGACCTTTGGTGTGACCTGTGATCATGGAACCAAATCAGCTTTGACTGGAGTGCTGTGTGTGATTTTACTGGTTGGGAAGGTTGTGTACTACTCATGCAACGGCATGACATGATGTGTGTTACGTGCATGGTATCTTTTTTTATTGTGTGTGTGTGTATGTGAAACCTTCTATACAGAATCAAGTGTATTGACTCTGATTTCCACAGTATTATTGCTGAAGTAAAGATGTTTTAACATTGCTGTTGCTCTAGCCATGTCTAAGTTAGTGTTGATGGAGAGATCTCACTTTAATCAAACCTGCAAATCACTACATTATCAAAAATCGTCTAGGAATAAGCATTCTAACCTTAGTCCTGATTTAATTAACAAGTGTTGATCCAATGAACCCCACTTGGAGGCAGTGGAGTCTGACAATCGTTGACTTAGCCAGTTCTCCCTCGGCCTTTAAGTAAGCGTATCCCTTCCATTTGTACAGGAGGAAGAGGATGGCTCCGACGAAGACAACGACAACAGGACGCAGGTCACACACCTGACGGGGCGTCCAGAGCTGAGCATGCTGGGGCTTCTGGAGCACCTGGACGAGGAGGTGGACGGTTTCATCTCGCCTGTTGATGACCTGTCACCCTCAAAGAACACTACAGACATGAGGCTGTCCAACCTGCACGCTGCCACCACGTGAGGGCCGAGCTCCTTTATACCACAGACATCAGCAGACTCAACAGTTTTTTGTTTACAGACGTGATGTCGTTAGTGTCCTTAATTCATAATCACGTCACACTTGTAATGTCTTAAAATAAGTAAAAACGAAATAAATTTTCCACTTTGCGTAAAGAGATCAACAGAAAAAGCCCAAGACATTTTGGCTGTAGAGTTAGAACAGTAGTAACGGCACTACAAGGTTAAACATGCTTGCTGGTCTTGGGTAGTCGAACATGGTTTAAACACATCCTACTCTTTTTACAAACTCAGACAGGAACTGGTGGAACAACTCCAGGAAGCTCGTGAAGAGAAGAAAAGAATCCGCAAGAGCCTGCGTGAGTTTGAAGACCAGTTTTTCCGGCAGAACGGCAGGTAAAGAGGAAACTTGGGTCCGACGATGCAGCATTTGTACGTCTTACATTTCCTCTGATGACTTTATATTTTAGCAAAGGATAATGGGCTTCTTTACATTTTTACCATTCCGACAGAAACGTGCAAAAGGAAGATCGCACACCCTTGGCAGTGGAATACAATGAATACAAGCACATCAAAGCCAAGCTGAAACTACTGGAGGTGCTCATCAGTAAAAGAGACTCCTCCAAGTTCATTTAGCCTGGCAGAGCCCTTCACTGGACCCTCGCTGGGAACATTTGTCCACAAGCCACACAAGCACAACCAGGCACTGATAAAAAAAAAAAGCTTGTAGCGTTACAAAACTCAGATTTAGTGTTTTTTTTCCTTTTGGTTTGGTTGTTTTTGTGTTGTTTTTATGTGGCTTCCAGGCCAATTAGGCTGATGTCATCAGAGATGTGGCCACTGTCACCTCTGCGGGACGTCTGTAAAATCCTCACCGCTCACCTTCCCAACCCTCAGATTGACATCACCTCAGTCCTTCTGCGGGACGTCTGCAGGACCACAGATGCAGGGCCGTCGCCTGCCACTGATGGATAGTGCTCCCTAACTGATCCCTCAGTAGTTGAGACAAATCTTCATTCATCAGCACCCCTCCATACCAGTACCACAGCAGAGCAAAGAAGTTGACACGTCTGTGTGAATTATAAAATGTTTTTATACCACACAACTCGTGTTAGTTATGTGATACACCACTTTTGCAGACATGTTTGTGTAATCAGAGGGTTATAAATGTTTCATAACAGAATTGAGAATCTGAAAGTCTTAGGTTTTATATAATTATTTGGTGGTGAATATATTTTCACTGTAAGGCCTGTCAGAAAGGAGAAAAGATTTTAGCAAATGTTGGACAGAAAGCTCTGTAAATACAGTAACAACTGCAACCTGCATGCAAATCAGGACAAAATGTTGTTTTCTAATGTTTATTAGGACCAGTGCCATATTTCACGCATGGCTCGATTTACTAATAGTGCTGCTGCTATAGAAACATTTCGTTGTAGGTCTTTCTATTTTAATGTACTGGTTCATATTCTCTCATCAGTAATTTGCTTAACTGCTTATAAACAGTGCAGCCAAACAAGTTATTAATTTTGTTGAAATGGAATCACTCTGTACTGGAAGGCAGGTGAGATTCTTTGAGTCCTTTTCTACTCTTAACGCAGATGAACACCTTAGGCACTGGCTAAACCAGGAATTTGTAATGTATTGTTAAAGCATTCTTTTTTCCTCACGTATGAAATAAGCTCCATAATCTAACTGGCTGTCATTATAATGTCACTGTGTAACAGTGGCATGGGCCAACAGTACAGGAAAGTGTCTGCTTTTCTTTTGTTTATTGCCAAGCGATAGTTTTATGAAGAAAGAGAGCTGGGTCTATTCCTTGTTCTGGCCAACTCCAGACCCAGACCCAGACGGGCGGTCCACAGGAGTGCGTGGGCCTGGCCTGTCTGGTTCCAAACTGGACATATGCAGTGTGACCTTCGTTTTTATGGAATGTGAACACTGATGCTTTCTAATGAACACAGATGTGTACATTTTAGTACATTTTATTTGTATTTTGTACAAATGACAAAATGAAACCTATTTTTACTGGATGAACTCGTCTGGTGTGTTCTGTGCCGCAATGCTGCGAGCAATGTACAATTTATGGACTCTTGACCACATACCAACACATTTAGAGGTGGAATTATAATTTTATTTGTTCTGAAAAAGAAAATTGGTAAAACAATATATTTCATTTGAGAGGTATAAAAGTAAATATACTTTACAAATAACGCATCACTAGCCAGTGAGAAGCCCTTGCTTATATTTAATAAATGGAATGGAGGGGAGTGCCTGGTGAACTCTAGCTGTACGAGTGAAGACGCGTTAGCCCTCATCTACACATCCAGTCATTCTGACGCAACACTTGATAACAGCCAACAGTGACTGCCAAAAAATACCTCCATGTCTTACTGAGGTTATGGTTCTGAAGAAATTCTACAATAATTAAAAATGAACAAAATCAGATTTTAAGTTTTTTTGCTAAATTAACAGCTCCATAATTATGCATAGGCCAGTATTGAAAGAAAGATCAACCAATCAAAGACAGATCCATCATCATGTACTGACTGCTGAATCCCCTCCTTCAACATCAACCAAAGGCTTCCTGGTGATTCTCAATGCAATCACACAAGTTACAGTAACAATTGTAGCTTTCAAATCTTTAGTAATCAGATTTTTTTAAACCATAAATACAATATTTGGGTTTTACTATATACATTATTTATTGTTGCAATAAACAGTCATAAGCAGACTTGTCTTCCACTCTGCATGTCACACTTGCATGCACGCTCATCACTGAGTGCAAAAACAACTAAACCGGACAGCGAAGAGCCAAGGAGTGTCTCCTCATACGTGGCTCGCTGCAGTGAAGGCCATGTCTCCCGTCTCCTCCGGCTCCAGGAATCAGCATGACGCCAGGACAGAAGGGACTGAGAGTGAAGATGGCCTGGCCTTCGCCTCTGGATATACACCTCTGACCTCCACACCTGCTGCAGCATGTCCAGGCCCAGGGCCTCAGGCAGCCAGGGTGAAGGTCACAAGACGAAGGCCCGTGGTGGTGATGTTTATGAACCAATATATCAACCGCAGAAGGGGGGAAAAAATAACCATGTGGTGTCAAAAAAAAAAAAAAGCCACTGCCAACAAGATGCTCAGGTCTGATCCCAGACCAGCCGAAAAATACGCACAGATAGGATGTAGGTATCGCAGACAAAATTCACACCACCCTCACACTCGTCAAGTCCAAGAACTCAGAAAGAGAAAGCAAAAAAATATACTCTGACTAAATGTGCACATCTCATGAATTAAATTCACACATTAGACTCCCACTTGGAAAACAGGACAATAACATTTATTCCAGTGGGAGTTAGCGCAGGTACCCTTACAGGAACAGTCCTTCCTCAACCGCGGGCAGACGCGCTCTTCATCAGGCATGGCTAGATGGCACGCCTCTCTCTTGTCCCGCAGCCCCACGTAGCCGGGTGCTAGTGGGCGGGGCTGGGGGTGGGACTGGGCTCAGACCAGGCTGAAGCCCTCGTACTGTTCAATGGCGCGTGTGAGCTGCAGGTGTAGCGTGTCTCTGGTCCTGTAGCAGGGCATGTCCAGCAGGTTGTAGCAGGTGTGGGCCACGGGCAGGTAGTTCTCCGCCACCGCCGTCGACTGCAGGATGATGCGCAGGCTGGCCATGCCGTGGATGGGAATGCGGTCACTGCCTGTCAGGAACACTGCGGCAAGGGGCGGGATTAGCCATAAAGGACTGAGAGGGGGCAGGCTTAGCTGCTAGGCCTGAGAGGGGCAGGTCAGGTTTAATTTAATCACATGATCTAATTACCAGTGCTTGATAAGCCAAAGTAGGTGCGATAGAGGATCTGTGCAATACAAGCCATTACTGGTACTCAAGATTAATAATACATTAACATCCAAGTGCAAAAAATTCTATAATATTATGTGAATATTAATTTTGTGCTAAATTTCTCCTAGGCCAGACCTTGAGTATCTGTAACTTACATAAGAACTTTTTCTTTTTCTCCAAGGGAAAGTCATGGAACACCTCCCAGAACATGTGGACTGTGGGATGGGAAGCAGAGAACTCGCCCTTGTAGACGGCATTCTGGGTAGAGACAGGAACGGTATTACACGATGATGGGCTCTAGGACAGTCTCAGCAGAATACAAGCACAGGCCAGTGGCAGAAATAACTGAACAAATGCCATCTTGAGACTTGGATCGCTGGTAGCTGTGCAAGATTGTAATAACTGACAAATCCAGCAGATTTATACCAACCTTTATACCAACAGAGCCATACAATCCATCAATAACAATTCATCACTGTAAGTTTGAATGATTTTAATTACATTTACATATGAAAATTCATCATTTATTTAATTACAACCAACCAGATACTACTGGAATCAAACAAGTACAGCAGTTAATTTGTGTTAATGATACTGATGGCTGAGGCGTGTGAGGTGTGACCGTTCCATTGTGCTCTGCCCACCTTCTCTAGCTCCTCCCACACATGTGCCCCACCCACCTTCTCTAGCTCCTCCCAGTCATAGCTGCTGTTGCCCACCACCATGGCCATGAGCTCAGAGGGCTGGAACAGAGAGAGGACCCGCCCACCGCAGACCTTCAGGAAGCCCCCAGAGAAAGCAGAGTAGAGCTCACGCACGGAGTCACTGAAGATGTAGCGCAGGTAGGCCTGAACAAACTCCTCTCTGGGGTGGGTGGACAAACACACACACGTAAGAACAAACTCCGCGGTGGGGTGTATGGACGGACACACACACACACACACGCACACACACACACGAACAAATTCCTCTCTGGGTTGGGCATACACAGACACACACGTTACTTTAGCCTGTTGCCTTCAGAGTGCTGAGCTCTGACCTAACCTTTCGTGTAATTACATGTCACTAATCAAAGTGTAACCTCGGCCCTAGACTCTACTAAAGTATCATTTATTTCGTTACAATTACAGGCTTAAAAAAAAAAGAAATTCCACTTTGGAGTAAACAACATGATAATTAAGGAAATCAGTACACATGGCACATCTGTGATGACATTTTGCCTTTGTGTGTATACAGTATGCATGTGCATTCCCAGGTACTGTGTAGATTCTGGCATCAAGTGGAACAGCTTTTCAGGGGCTCATCTGTCACACAGCCCTGAGATTTACCCCAAAAATGATGACAAAACAAATCAAGTTGATAATCTGAGCATGGTTAAGAACATGTAAGCTTTTCACAGGATCAGATGAGGGTCACGTTAGAGGTTTATTGAGGTATGATATACGCATGCATGCCTTGTGTGTGTGTGTGTGTGTGTGTGTGTGTGTGTGTGTGTGTGTGTGGTGCTCTGCACACAAAATATTTGACAGCAGGGACCACTGGCCATGTGTCAGGACATACAGGCAAGGTGCTCCACTCTGCTCACAAATGCACACACACAATCATTCTTGTAGTCACGCATACACGCACACTCACGCAGGCATGCGCATGCACACTCATACTGACACGAACACGCATGCATATAGGCACACACATTCACACACACACTTGCACAAATTCATGTAAGCACAGACACACACAAACACACTTAAGCAGGCAGGTACATGCGCGTGCACACACACACACACGCACGCACGCACGCACGCACGCACGCACGCACACACGCACACACGCACACAGCCTTCTTTACTCTTTGGCACTACATTACTGGCTATAATAGTGATGCATGTAGTGAGTGATTCCTTCATGAGGCTGGTCTGGTACAGCTGAGCACTAGCAGGGCTCTCTGCTCCTAAGCACAGCTGCCCCAGACGTCCTTACACTGCTCTGCACGATGGCTTCTGCTTTGGCCCACAACCATCTGGTAGGACTCCATGTTCTAAACAGCAGCAAGAGGCTCTAATTAAAGTGGCTCAAGTGTGAGTCTGCCAAGGATCCATTCCATTCTGGCAGAACTTCTATGCAGATGAAAGTGTGTGTGTGTGTGTGTGTGTGTGTGCGCTTGCATACATGCATGTGTATGTGTGTTTGTATCAGTGTTTTTATTCTCCTGTCCTCTGGGGAAATACCCTGAGGATTTTGCCCTGCAGCCTAACAGAATGTCCAATTCTAACTCTGTGTGTGTGTGTGTGTGTGTGTGTGTGTGTGTGTGTGTGTGTGTGTGTGTGTGTGTGTGTGTGCACACGCACAAAAAAGAGACAGATTTTCTGTGGATTTTCTTAATGCCCCATCTGTTTGTGCTGCGAATGAAATCTCTCAATCCTATCCACAAGTGAGTTTCTAGACCACGACACACCCACACAAATACACCCACCCACACAAACACCCACCCACCCACACCCTTTCTGGCAATCTGCTATCATCACTCCACAGACATATTTATGAAATCCAAGATGCAAGCTGGAACATCACAGCCTGTTTCAGCTAGCCGCGTAGCCGCGCGAGTGCGTTGCAGAAAGGTACGGCTGTCTGCAGATGACGGGTTATACAGGGCATGACAGACACACCAGAAAAACATACCTGTTGGACTTTATCACTGTGATGCTCTCCCCAGCAGGTATCAGCTCCTTCACCTCCGTCATCCCATAATACTCCCGGGTTATCTGTGGTGAGAAGCATGTCTGGGTCACGTAACAAACAAAGTCTCACAAGAGCAGTAAAATGCAGCGAACAGATGTTCAACCAAAGTCACCGCTTAATTACCAATAACTAATCTAAAACATCTAAACAAAACCTTTACTCTAGCTCATTGATTCAATATGGATTGTGTCCAGTAAAATGTCCAGTAAAAAATTAGGGCTGCTTTAAAAGGACACTAGTTAACATGATACAGTTGCTGAAGGTTTCATTCACTCTGGCCTACGCCAGCCTCTCACAGTAAAATACCACTTTAAAATAACAAATAAATTCATGCTTTAAAATGATAATCCATCCGTTAGACACTTACGGCAAAAGTGAGACAGAAGGCATCCTCCACATCGTCTCCCTCATAGTCCAGCAGCTGCTGGAGGCTCCTGCAACATTTTAAACCCTGAGTCTCAAACCCACCGATACAGGTGTGTACGTTTACAAAGAGGAAATACAGCTAGATCCACTTAAGAGCCAAGGACATGCGTTTATCATCATTAGAAACCTGTTCTTAGTAGCTGGGCACCAGCATTCAGACAACAGCCTGGTATGGAGGATTCATTTACCCACAGAAAAATGTTTGCCTCTTTATATTTGTTTACTTTGCTGACATTTTGTTGGTTCTGCTCACATAACTCTTTATCCCTCTGTACGAAGCTGGACTTACGAGCCTAGCCGTGGCCTATGGTCTCTCAGTGTCTGGCCAGGACAGTCCTTTCCTGCACCTAATCCTTGGCCAGTATTAACCAAACGTAAACAGATTTCCATCTCTGGGATGACGAGACTCAAACAGGCCGATGGAAGAATGAGGAGATCATGTGAATGAGGACAACGGAAGTGACAGTTGGCAAACGTAGCACTCAAGAGCTGAGACGCCCCGGTGTTGTCAAACATCGGCAAAAGAGAGTCATCTGTTAGCATGTGACCAGAACATGGCCTGCTTCAACTAGATTCCATATGACTCAGTCAGATTCTGCAAACATTCTGCAACTAAATACATAGCAGGTGTCTTGTTAGAACAACCACTGAGAACATAAAAAAAAATGTCATTGACAGAGAACCAATACCAAACAACTCTAAAAAATAAAGACCTCATACATTAGCCATGGCTCAGCACCACTCCACCACATACATTAGCCATGACTCAGCACCACAGCACACAAAGAAGGGACAACTGAACCTGACCAAGAGTCCAACACAAGAAAATAAATAAGGGCGCGTGTGTGCGTGTGAGTGTATGTGTGCGCGCGTGCGTGTGTGTGTGTGTGTGTGTGTGTGCGCGCGTGCGCGAGTGTGTGCGCGTGCGCGAGTGTGTGTGTGTGTGCGCACGCACGTGCGTGTGTGTGTGTGTGTGTGTGTGTGTGCACGTGCGTGTGTGGATGCAGATCTAGCAGAAAACTACTTTGAAAACAAAGCTCTGCTTCCCCATGACAAATGCTTCCATGACTACAACTCCCCAACCACGATTCCAGGGATGTAACATTTTTGCCGTTTCCCTTTGGCCATCTGCAATTAATTATCATCTAACCAGCCCGTATTCTCCAGAGGCGATGGGCTCCCTGCTGCACACTCATTAAACCTTACATAACAGCAGCAGGCTACACAACAGCACAGAACACGGCCAACAAGCTCTCTGAGACCAACAGACAGTACTGGAGCTCACCCAACGGACATGGAAAAGCAACGAGGGAGTAGCAGCTGCCTTCTCTCAGCGTATAGCCCACCCTCATCATACCTGAACACTCCAGACTACAGCTAACGAGCACCGTGCATAAACACATAAAAACCCCCTCAAATGAAATCCACTGCTTCCCAATAGTGCAGGCTTTTTAATCACGAGTGTACAGCAGACCTGGCACTATTGTCCATCTAGAGCATGGTCGGCAACGCCTTCCAAAGTCCTGACGTATCCGACGGCTGATAGTCCTATCGGCACGTCCCTTATCTTAACACGCTCTAACACTGATGACATTTTAGGGAACCTATGTGGTGAGGACGGTCGTGCTTTCTGTGGCATTCCAGCAGGCACAAGGCTGGTTCCAGCATTTACTCTCACTGCGCACGGTAGGTTTAGGTAGGAAACGTGGCAAATAAACAATCCTGAATAATGAATGCTGGTGTAGTGAAAACAAAGAGAAATCAGTGAAGGAGGGGTTTCACAAACTAACCAACGAGCCAAGAGATACAGAGCAGGAGATTAACTCTGTCCAACAGCCCTTTTCTCTCTTCCTTTCCTCCGCCCGTGGTTAAGGTCATCCAGACCGACCCCCACCGCCAGCCCCAACCCAACAGTGGTGTTGTAGAATGCATACCTGCCCTCAGTAGGGGACAGCTCCTTTAGGTCTTCCAGAGAAGGACAAACATCCAGGAGCTTCTTGTAGAGTACGAGGGGGAAGTGCAGGTCAACCACGGTGGAGTTGTAGATGGCCAAACCACAGAGGATCCCGATCAAATGGAACCAGTTGTGTTCCACAAAACACTGATGAACAAACCAGTCCACAAAGAAAAGGTCAACAGGAGTCCGCCACATGTACAAGTCCAGCTTTTGCCTTCAGGCTTCTACTGTCCCCATAACTGATGTTTACTCATCTACTGATGTCCAGTGTGGGGCGTGTTAAAGTCCACACTAACTGAACACAACTCTTAGGTTACAATACCTGTGCACGATCATCTGTTTCAGCTCCTTAGTTTGATCTCCCCACCTCTCTCACACCCCCCCACACCCCCCCAATACCCCCCCACACATACACTCACCCACACTCACCCACTCTCCCACAGTCTCACACACACACACTCCCACACACACTCCCCCCCCACACACACACATACCCCCGCACACATACACTCACCCACTCTCCCAGTCTCACACACACACACTCCCACACACACACATATACTCCCCCCCACACACACACATACCCCCCCACACATACACTCACCCACTCTCCCACAGTCTCACACACACACACTCCCAGACACACACATATACT
>NC_137508.1:907500-965000 GCF_041902795.1 Electrophorus electricus
CTTAAGTAACTGAGGGTTAATGGTCTTGTTCAGGGGCCCAACAGTGGCATCCTGGCAGTGGTGGGACTTGAATTGGCAACCTTCTGATTACTAGTCCAGTACCTTAACCACTGAGACACTGCTACACCATGCATTATGGGAAATTGGTGAACTTACTTTATCGGAGAACCAGAGCAGGTTGGATTCTGGATACTGGGTGAACATGCCGTAGACCGGATCCATTAGTTCCTTCAGCAGAAGTAAGAAGAACTCCTTGGTGACCCCTCCGGCGTCAACGGCCTCCTCCCCATCAAAGATCACCTGTGGTGACAGTCCCCATCAGTCCCAAACAGGCCAGCCCACTTCATCAGCAAATGGAAGCCAATTCTAAATCAGAGATAATTATGTTATAAAAAACTGGACAGTTAACAACATCTGTGATGTAAGTGGCAGTAAACGAAAAGTCAATTCAAATCTAATCAAATGTATTTATACAGCGCTTTTTACAACAAGTGTGACAGAGCAGCTTTACAAATGTCCAAGTCCAAGCCCCCAGTGAGCAGGCCAAGGGGGACAGTGATGAGGAAACACTCCCTAGAGCACGAGGAAGAAACCTGGAGAGGAACCAAGACCCAAAGAGGGGGCCCCATCCTCCTCTGGACAGAAAGTATTTGGTTACAGACGAGGAGTCAAGGTATGTTCTGCATTTGAATCCTGCCACGCTGGGAGCTACATAACTGCCCAACACTGTGGTCGGTGGTTTGGCTTCTCTGAACTGGTTTCAGAGTGACTCTGCTGACCTTCAGGGGTTTCTTCAGGTCCACATCGTTATAGATGGTGAGCTCGCGTAGCGCGTCGCTGACCAGGTGGTCCCTACGCACGTGAAGCACCAGGTACGGGTTCTGCACCAGCAGAGGTTCCAGAGTGAGCAGCATGAAGACATTGTGGAGGTTGGCACCACTCACTGCCATCTGGAACACGAGGAACCAAGTCAGACAAGAATGTCTGGAGAGAGCAACGTCATAGCTGGAACTGGTGTAACCGGTAACGTTTATCTCCAAAATTCAGGGTTGACGACATCAGTGCTAACAGTTTTGGAGAAGTGGAAATGAATTTATGGTTAAATGAGTAATAATGAGACCAGGAAAAGCAGTGGAGTGCTAGCAGATAGTGTGTGCCAGGTGCTCGCCTGCATCTGTAGCTCTGCGTCCGTCTGCAACATGGTGGTCTTGGCTTGAGCGTTCAATATGAACGGATAGGCACATAACGTGACAGAACTCTGAAACACAATAACCTTCATTAACATTGACCTTCAATAATTCACAATGCTCTGATTCAACTACAAAAAACAGCCTTTTCAACAGAGCTTCAGCGTACCTGTACTGGAGGTGACCGCATTTTCTGTAAAATAACCAAACACAGACACTGTAGTTACGCTGTGTGGTACCCAACAGCTTACAAGCTCATATCAGTGATATTACTGAGTATACAAAACATCCTGATGCTAGCAGTTTAGGAGAGTTTATTTGGAGAGAATGAGACTTGGCAACTGGACAGATTTCACTGGCAGACCAGGCAAACGTAACCTTTACACTGTCCAAATAAACACACAGGCATAACATTAATCAGAGAGGCATAGTGCAGCTGGAAATGCAAATGTTACAGAGAAAGGAAAGGCAGAGAAAGAGAGGGGAGGGGGGAGAGAGAGAGAGAGAGAGAGAGAGAGAGGACTCACAATCTCAGCTTTGCTCAAAAACCACTTGAGGTAGTCTTCTTGGATGTCCACTAGGCTGGTGATGTCAGGGATGTAGAAGCAGTTGTACTCCACATGCTGGGCTTTCAGGTTCACCTGCATGTGACATCAAGACTTGCAGTATTTTTGGGGGATTCACAGAACAACAAAGAGGATTCACTACATTTCCCTTTGTGCTGTAAAGCAAACCTCACAACAAGCTAAGATGCACAAAATGTAATACCTCAGTTTAGTACCCGACAGAAAACTATACCCGGGCTGTGCTTTCAGGAAAGGCAAGTTAGGAGGACTAACGATGTGGTGACTAGGCAGCTTCAATTCAATTAAAACCAAGCCCGTGTTTGCTCTGTTCTGGTTCTATAGAGGAAGTGAGAATGCTGCCTTTCAAACTCTGGTGTGAACCAAATAAGCGGGCCAAGACCCCTTGAGCGGGTCAGTCCCAGTCCACTTCCAAACATAGTCTGGTGCGGTTTGTTTGAAATGTGAACACAGTACAGACCAAATGCATCAAGTGGCCCCAACGTCTCCTTAATGCATTTTGCCAGCTGAATTTTCAACTAGTAAAAATAACGCCCACAGATGAATTTAGACCAGAGTAAAGCCATTTCCTAGTGTGGCTGGGATTAATGCAGTTATTGTTGCAAAATGCACATCATAGAAACAGTTCAGTCACAGTGGGATATATCCATGGAACTGCCATCTGCATCTTTTGGCTTTACGTTAAATACGTCTGTCTGAACGCTTAACAAACCAGGACAAATAAAACAGCAATGCATCCTTCTCCACTTTGGTCCACACCAAGGGAACTGAACTACAAATATAAACAAGACAGCGAAGACAAAATTAACTACATGCTAAAAAGGGGGCACCTATTAGCACAATACCAGGTATAACCACAACTCAAACACTTACTACAAAATAAAATATACAACAAAATTTATAGATGTTACAATGCTATAATTACACGACATGATAAATTAAAAAAAACCCACTCCTGACTTTCTATGTCTAGAACAGACTCTTTAAAATTCCATGATATTCCACAAATTCCATAAGCAGTGGGAACCCTGTAGGTTGTCTCAGGCCTGGGATTTGACCTTGTGCAGTTTCTCCAGTAGCTTTAGCGTGGCGCTAATGTAGCTCTCCAGGAACACAGGGATGAGAAGGGCCTTGCCACCAGTGAGTAGGAACACCACAATGCTCTTATACATCTCTACCAGTCTGGAGAACACTTCGCAGTCAACCAGCGACCACCAGTTATCTACAGATGAAGAAGAAACAGCCGCTTCTTAAAACAATGGTAACGTGTGAGGAAAGGAAATCAACAACTCGTGTAGCTAAGATGGCTGTTACCATGGTGAGTATACCTAGCACTTTACTGGGGTTGGCGTCCAGTCTGAGGATAGCCATGGCCAAGGGGATGGTCAAGGAGAGGTAGTTTTTGGAGTCATGGAGAGCAGGGCACTCAGAGAGGATCAGGTAGATGCGCATGGCCTCCACATCAGGAGGGGAGCAGGACAGCTGGGGGATCAGCAGACTCTCAAAGCTCTTAGTGATCTACAACACACACAGCTTGCACTTAGAAAAGACATCGCACAGCAAGAAAGAGTCTGTGGGCTGGTGGTACTCAACCTTACAAGATATGTATATGACACGTATAATGGAGTGCAGAATTCATTTTACAGTATATCCTTTACATGTTTCAAAATTGCTGTAATCAAAGCATGTTTATTCAAACCATAAAGCTTGTTCTTTAGTCTCAATTTGGAATTATGAAAGCAGGACTAACCAAGCGAACGTAAAGTTTATTAAAAGTAAACACACAATGTTTTAGCGGTGGTTGTTGTTGAAGCTGTACAAGTGTTTGTGGTGTGTTAGTGTTTGTAAAAAGCTGATATCTGTCTGTAATGTATCCTTGAGTCTGAGAAAAGGGCTATATAAATGCAAATGATAATAATACCAATAATAATAACAACAACAACGTGTTACAACTGAACAACCACGGACTCCACTGGTGACCTCTTACAGGCTGTTCTACCAGCTGTAATCATTCTTGACTGATTGCTTAGCGTAACAAAAACAAACAAACAAATACATGTCACTTCATATGTGACTGTGAAGCTATCACATCTTCTTTAGATGAAACCTAATCTGTAAGGAATGCACACTAAACTTGCTTCCTGCCATGAAAGAGCATAAAGCAAAACCCTGATCTCTGTGCAAATACACACCCTGCACATTTCAAACCAGATATCAAAGTGAACAATAATGTGCTATCAGTAGGCTAGTTTTACATGTGCCAACTCATCTGTTCAAACAATAAGGAAAAGATCTCCAAAACCTGTTGGGCTGGTACAAAAGAGATTAGGCAAACACCACAATGTTCCAAGAACCAAGAGGTCATCTGTCCTCGGACTCCAATACTGTTCAGCAGTCAAGGTGCACAGATCATATGTCCTTGGACTCAAACACCGCACAACTGTTAAAATGAACTCAAGCTGCGAGCTTTCTTTCACAACCACTTATAAACATGACCGTCATAGGAGCTGTTGGATTTGAGTGTGAAAGCAGCTAGTTTTGGGTTCACAATGGGTCCAGTCTGATAAGCTAACACAATCTAACGCACCTACACAACATGTGTACCATGTACCTGTTCCAGCAGCCTAGAATAGGCAGGTTTCATCAGTGTGTCAAACAGCAGGCGGACCAAGTTGAGATCGATGCCCGGGACTTTGGGGTTGGTTTTAAAATGTTTGTCATCACTGGAGGGGGAACAAAATAAATATGTAAACAAGATGACCAAAGTTAATGAGAAACTCTAATGGAATACAACAAACATACACTTCCAGAGTATCTTACATGTGTTACATACATGAGTTTGATTGCTGGGACTCAACCCCATGACCTTGGTGGTACAAGCTCCCTGCGCTACCTGCTCTACCAGGTGAGCTACACTCCCAACCTTCGACCCCAGCATCCCCAGCTTCCAATGTCCCCATTTAGTTAATGATGAAGTGTGATCTGTGTGCTGCTGTGAGCCTGCAGGAATACACCCTGTACATGATAACTGACTGAATGCAAAGAAAACAGATCCAAGATTGTGATCTTTGATCACACTATACACACATGAGGGAGTGAAGCCATCACACAGACACAAACCCCAACACAGTCTATCACCACCATCACCACAGGCTACTAAAGCTCTGGGGTATAAGCCCTGCTTACAGTCCGCCAAGATATGGAGAAAACCTGCAAGCAGAATAAATCAATCTTGTATTTGGCACCAGTAAATGCACGATGGTATTAGAAATTAGAAGCATGATAAGTGTCCTCATTCCCCTCTCCCCAATCTCTCCGATCACAGTGCAGGACACTAATAACACATGGAAACACTGCAAACACAGCAATGCAGTGTCCCTCCCTCAGGCAACATCACCGATCAGCTCGGTGAAGGATAAACAATGCTACAAGGTTTTTTTTAGACAGTGAATCCCTTCTCTTAAAAGTAGCTTCTATAAAATCTTTTGTTTAGTTCTGTAAATTTTGCAGCAGCTCAGTCACAGTGCACCCAGGGCTGGAGGTAGGAGGTGCTGCGTGGAGCTAGACACGGAGGAGGTCCCTCTAATTCACAACAGTCAGAAGACCCTACAGGCCTATGAAGCACACACACACATACATACACATACATACATACACATACACACATATATATATATATATATATATATATATATATATATATATATATATATATATATATATATATATATATATATATATATATGAGAATAAAAATCTGTACATATGGAAAACAAATATATGAACATGTTAGCACCTTGCCCTAATAGCAGAGCACCATGAACAAATATTACCCAAATACACCAACTAATGTGCCCTGTGTGCCCCGTCCTCACCAAACTGTAGAGCACTAGGGGGTAGAGAGGAGGCAACATTCCTGGACTGTATTAGTCTTCCAGTGTCAGTGTGTGAGCAAATCACTATTATCACTAATAACAACTGAAGACTGGGTGTAGTCAAGGGAAAAGGGGTCAGCGATATAAACATGAGGGCAGAATAACTAGTGTCCTCTCTAGTGTCCGGGAGTGTCCTTTCACTGAAGGTCACATTAGCATTTTTGGGTGAAATATTGCTTTAAACAAATTATACAGATTTCACACATCACCTCTGGTCCAGAAAGCTGGCGTTCCAGCACGCAGTTGAGGACAACAGCAGTATGATGTCACTGCAAAAAGGCCCAAACAAGAATACGATGACAAACCCATCAAGCAGTTCTATGAATAGAAGTGTATTTAAATTTACAGCATCACATATTCAACCCTCCACCCTCCAGCAGGAACTGGCTGCCAGCTTTGAATTTACATAACGGAGCTCATTGAACACACCAACGTTAATGATCACTTATAAAAGAGTAGGTGACTAGAACAGTCTACAACAGCCAGATATATATGCCGTATACTAGCCTAATAAAACAAGCACAGAGAGAAAAGCTGAATGAAAGCCCTGTAGAAATACTGCATTCATCCAGACGAGCACGTGGGTGGTGAGGTAGTTGAGAGGGTGACTGATCACAATGTAAAATGAACGACTATCTATAGCGTCTCCTTCATGGCAGCACCTAAAACTGGGCCTTTGACACGACGATCTTTTCAATAAGTGCCGATACGACAGGCGCACAGCCACTGTCTCTACTGGACTTTGGCGTTACTGGTCCAGCCAGACACAGCAGGCCCCTCCCACTCACTTTGTGATGCTGGAGTCACTGGTGTCCAGGAGCTTCAACCTCAAACTGTTTAGACTCTCATTATTGATCAGGGAAATGCTTTTAGATGTGTTGGTAATGCGAAAGTCCTCTGGGTAGCTCTGCACACACACGCGCGCACAGACATGCACACAAATTCAGATAACACTATGCAATTTTCAAGTGTGCACACTACAAGGTCAGTTCACATCTATATTTATACTAAACACGTCTCCAGCCACACATTAAAGCGGGAAATGTTGAGTCAACTGTCCAGAGCATCCTTACTTATGTATACTAAGAGCACCCTCATGTGGACATCAGGAAGTACTGAAGGCCATTTAAAGAGAAGGAGACAATTTAATTACCAAAGTCAGATTAAAACATCAGATCTTAAATACAACCTGGTCACTGTGATCTGGATAGTACCAGGAAACAAATACCAAATCAAATGCAGGAAGATTAGTGAGCAATGTGTGGAATCTGATTAAAGAATAGATCAGATCCAAAGTGACAAAAGTGAACTCCACCGCTCCTCCAGAGTCAGCCTTGCTGTCGACGTGCAAATCATTTCAGCATTTACCGCAGGGCTGTCAACAATTTCATTAGCCGTGATATTAGATGAAACCCTCTAATGGTTGACTGGACTGTGGTGTTGTGCTCTGCTGGGGTTTACCTCATCATCTGTGAGCAGAAGGAAGCTGTGATCACCTCCACTGTGGATCTTGCAGACGGTGTACTTCCCCATGTCTGTGTAGGGAAGAAAGTGAAACCGATGAATTTCTACATATAACCAGCATGAGTGTGTAACACAGGCCGTAATTGATGAGTTTTTGAGAGGGTTTAGTATGACCAGTATAAGTGTGTAATACAGAATGAGTACAATAAATAAATATTTATTGAAAAAAATTAGGGGGAAAAAAACCAAAAAAAACCAGTAGTAAATTAATTCAATCTTACACAGAGCCTATCCCCTCTCTAAAGGAGGATGTCTGACATCACCTAAAACCCACGGTGGGGAGAAAGTAACTGAGTGTATAAGTCTTTGAGGTGGTCATACACTATGTAACACTATGTAAAATATGTCTTTAGGTCAAGGCCTCTACAAGATCATTTCATAGTTGTAGGAATTAATATCATGACCTCATAATTCCATATTACTACCATATTACCTGCTTTCAAATCACAAAACCACAGCTATGGCAAAGAAACGTTTTCGTGCCACTGTAGACATGCCTTTCTAGGGATGGTACTCTTCACCCGTGAAGCACAGCATCAGTTACATTGCACGAGTGGGGCAAGAATTACAAATTGTCACAGTTTGGTTCTCATTGCATTTCGGACATCACGCGTCGGTGTGAGTTCGAGACACAAAAGTCTAGAGATGTATTCATTTATTTTGAACAGACGGTACTTTAAGTTAGCTTGTTCCACCTAGTGTCATATAGTTAAGATAGCTGATACAGCCTGCAGTCTATTGAGTAGTAAAATGTAAAATTGTTACACTCACATATTCTTCATCATATTTTTATGTATGGATGATAATAAAAACAGGCCAAAGGACATGATCAGCTACAAAAATGAAAAATAAATAGAAAATCGAATTTATATGTGTGTATGTGTTATATTTCAGCGTTTTTAAAGTGTAAACCCAACCTGACGAAATGTAAGCAACAATTGCTTTGGTAATGTTTTTGGTCTAAATGCAGTTTTCTGCTTTTCTTTTGGTTTTTGTTTTGCTCAGTTTCAGTGATTGGCTGGATGATGCAACATGGGGGGTAACACTGTGGCCTCTCCTGTGGGGGTGGGCTCAACCCCCCACCCAGCAGCGCCAGTAAGGATGCCTGGAGAATGCCAACAATACATGTGCCTCTAGATAAGAGCATCTGTCAAATGCGTAAATGTAAAATTTAAATGGGTGTGGCTAAAGCGTTAGCATGTTCATGTGTTTCCCCACACATACCCTACAACACTAACACAGTTCTTGTGCACCACGCAGTGTAGTAGTTTATTGGGAATCTGAAATTCTCCCCATACTGCTGTTCTGAAAGATACAGGTGGGTCTTCTAGCTCCTGTGTGTCATGTGCATTCGCCATAGCGTGACTGACAGTCAGACATCAACAAGCCTGAGCTAAGCTTAGCATTTTATAATATGTTGCTAACAGCTTGCAGCTCCAGGTTTTGGGTGGAACTTGTGCTTGTGAAATTTGAGTCTACACTCCTCAAATGTCACGGAAAGGTTACCACGAATGTGCCATGCACTAAACCGTAACGGGCATACTGATACAGTACGAATACACGTACCGGTACACCCCTACACTGCCTCAGGTGTGTGCTAGGGCACTGGCGCATGAAACGTCCAGCACAAAAACCCTGGCCCATGGCACTCCCCCGTAGGAGCAGGAACACCTGCTCCAGGCTCGTGACATGTCACGTTCCTATCAATAAGCTTCTTGACATACAAAGCAACAACAAGTGCTAAATGCAAATTTTTTAATAGTGACACGACTTTTACAACAATCCCCGGTTGAGCCCCATGATGACACCCTGTCTTGCTGAATAACCTGTTTGTGTGCTGCCAAGATACGGAGGATGGATGTTTCGGACTGGCAGGGGGATCTTGGCATTTCCTCGGCTCCCTAAGCCAAGCTGGCCGTGATCATTGCAGCCAAAGGCGTAAACCAAGCCGGTGGAAGGTACAAATGCCAGCGTGTGGTGGCTGGGACAGAGACAGACAGAGACAGACACACACACGCACACACACACACACACACACACACACACACACACACACACACACACACACACACACACACACACACACACAAAACACACATGGTCAAACTGTTATCCTCTCATCGTATTCCCCATTTATCGCAGACATTTGTCACATGTTTAAGATATTTACTGCATTCAAAGAGACTTCAGTGCTTATAGAATTTCAGTAAACAACATCTCCCTGATCAATCACAGAAATAAAGCAATACTGTCAAACAGAGTAATTCATTGTGTGTGTGTGTGCTCACCTGCCACAGGTGATCTGCGACACCTCTGTGCCCATCAGCTCCAGCACCCTGCGGGGTAGGGGCTCATTTTTGGTGGAGTCGTGACCCAACTGCCCCCTTGAGCCATTTCCAAATGTGAACAGCCCTCCGTCCTGCATAAACACACGTCAGCATGAAGCCAAAGCACTGAAGTCTAACGTACAATCAGCACGTTTCATGGCTGTTGCTGACTAGATCTTGGTGCGCAAATGTTCAGCATACACACATTTAATGTGCAACCAGGACCACACTCCACGCACGTTAACATTTTCTAACGAGGCAGAAAGCTCAAATTTTGGAGAAGCATAATTCTACAGTTTAGATCTGTCTGTGTTCTGGCTTATCTAACATGACTAGGCTAATTATACCCAAGTACCAAGTTTGTCCCAAGCTGCCCACACTCAGCTATGCAGAGCTGTGGCCCTGCCAGGTCTGAATTACTGCATCCAGAACTTTATCGTGCCACTAGGGCTGCGCAACCCGCTGAACAGACTCTAGCTGGGTGCGGCCCAGCAGAGGGTGGCAGTGCTGCACCTTTGTCAGGGCAGCAGTGTGCTCATCCCCGCAGCTGATGTAGACCACCTTCTGGGAGCGCAGGAACTTAATGTGGCACGGCACGGCCCGATCTATATGAGCAGAAAAAACACAGCTACACCAAACCAGCAGCGTGGGAATCTGGTGGCAATATGCACATGGCTTTTAAATCTGCCAGAAAACGCTAGATGAAGTGGAAGGGAATAACAATAGTGACGTTTTGTGAACAGAACATCAGGAACATGCAGTCAGGGTCTCACACGATTATTCCTTACTGCCAAGTTCTCTAAATATGTTCACATTTTACAGAACAGCTTCTCCGGGGCCAGAAACCACATTTGTCAGGCACATCAGAGTTGAGTTAGAGGACACTGGGAACATTGCAGAGTTGCTCGCTGTTCTGTGCGATTCCACAGGGGTAGAATCTCACCGAGCTCGTCATTGAGGCCCAGCTGTCCGGCGCTGTTCCTGCCCCAGCCGAACACGGCTCCAGAGAGAGACAGGGCGAAGCTGTGGTCTCCTCCAGCGCTGATCTGAGCCAGTGGGATCCCACACAGAGATTTGAGGGGCTGAGGAGAGACCGAGCTGGGCTCCCCCTTCCCCAGACCCAGCTGACCGCTGGAGTTCTGGCCCCATGTGAACAGCTGACCATCTGAGAGAAGGAACAATACCCTGAGTTCATGTTTGTGGCAACCCTCCAGACCCACTTCTCTATCCTACTAATAGGTTGTGTTTGGTGATCTCCCGTAGTTATCTGACATCACCATTTAAATCACGGCCCAGGAGGTCCAGGTTGTACCAGTTTTCCACCTTTACCTTGGAGTCAGGTGTGGCAAAGTGGGAAATCAATTTTGAGTAACTGCTCGATGAACTGTGAGTGATTACAAAATGCAGGACAAGAAATCAGATTCACGGTCCAGCGTTGGAGAGCCCTTCCCTAAATTCCCTAAAACACAACTGACTTCAAAAACAGAGTGACCAAAACAGAGAAAACTACTGACTGTGAACTGTGAGCACCGATGCTGGGGATCACGGTGGTGGAGCTAAGCCTGTGGGACCAAGGAATCTAAGACCCGAGAAGGCCGGAGAAGGCTTTAGCAAACAGGGGAATCCAGTATGGTCACGCCATTCTCACCTTTAGAGAGTGCTATACAGTGCTGATTGCCACACATGACTTGCGAGATTCGATGCTCACACAACTTCTTAATCAACCTGCAGATCGAAAATAAAAACAAAGCCATGTTTGCCACAATCAGAGTCCACAATCACCTACTGATCAGTTCCCAGCACCAGGCTTGCCTTGCTAGCCCACAATACACTGAAATTACAGCCGGAAGTGAAGAGATGATAACACCCTACCCTAAATAAATGAATGAATGAATGAATGTTAGTTTACAACATTTTAATTACAGGTCATTAAAAGCTATTGTAAAGGGCTACAGCAGTGAAAATGAACAGTGTAAAGAACATACAATCTACAAATAATGAGACCAAAAAAAACCAAAAACATTTTGGGGGGAAATAACAAAAAAAATCATTTGAAAGTCAGTAAAATAGTTCAGTTAAAATTGAAAATTGGACATATTTTGCAAATCATCAGCTGAAATAATGACTGCTGAACTCAGTGGTTAGTTAGCAATTCTGACAACTTTACACACAAAAGGCTGACCATGGAACAAGCTCACATCAGCTTTCAACAGCATTAAGAAAAATGTAGTTTTTGAACGACACATGGATAATTAGAGCAGTCCTAAAGTCCACACAAAGGGAGCAGCAACAGCTCAAACCGCTGTTCACACAACCACTGTAAGTGAATGAAGTCCCAGCACGGGGCTCTTACCTGGGCACTCTCACCGCTTCCTCTGTGGTGCCCAGACCAAGCTGGCCCCCCTCACCTGCCCCCCACGCAAACACCTGGCCATGCTCGTTTACGGCCAGTGAGTGGGTCCGCCCGCACGCAACCCCTGCGATCTTCTGCGCGTCCAGTGCCACCACCAGCTCTGTGGACACACACACACCCCATCTGAAATATGGCACATCAGTCCAAATTTAGGATCTGTAGGGAAATGATCTAGCTTTAATTAGCCTTCGTACAATTTGCATTATTATACCATAACATGTGATGATTTATTTATTAAGCATTACATAGGTACTACTCTAAACTGCTGCAAAACACTGACACACAGTCCATTTTTGTCACTAACACATAGAATTTTATTCTAAAGAAAAATTTATTCTTTGTTATATAACTGAAGAAAAGATTCTGCATTTTTAGCCAGTGGCACATGGAAGATTTCATTTTCAGATTTCCAAGTAATAGTCAATACTATGACTGATATCAGCATATACACAATTAAAATTTTCGGATAGGTGGCTCCCTCTGTATTTTGCACCCAGAGAGCTTTACTGCACATACCCACTCTCTTACTGAACACAGAATGTACATCAAAAAAAGTTACATGCAAATGTCAAATACTATAACTGATGTTCACATAGTTTTTTCCTATATTTTTGTCTGATTCTTATTCTGAAATCATCCTTGTAATTTGTACCCAGAAAAATTGCATTTGATTGACTGCTACAAGCATCCCATCCACAAAGACAAGGTGCACAGTAGCATGTAGCCTGGGGCTAGTGGCTTCATAACCTAGATTAGAGACATCTGACCGAAATGTCACAGACAGGCTAGCAGGACTCATGACAAAAGCCTCACAGCCACAAACCACAACTCAGTTTCTCCTTATCCAAACATGACAGACCCATCAAAAAGCTGCATAAAATATTCTATGCTTATATTTATATTATTTGTAATAGACTTAGACTATGTCAAACCTGATAATACATCACGTACCAAGAGTGAGTGAGAAGAGAATTTGGCATAAAATATAAATGTAAATGATTCTCTCATTACTGGAAATGTGAAGGCAGTTCTGCAATATAGTTCCAAAAGTTGGAAAACTTCTCAACAGTCACAGAAGTGTTTTAATAACAAAGCCAGCAAACCTGCTTCAGTAGCATAACTGTGCTCTGTGTTTGAGAGAAGTAGCTGCATAGTTGCTTACCTGGCTTGGATCCCGGTTTCTCATGGCCCAGCTGACCGTGGCTGTTGGAGCCGCATGTGTACATGCTCCCGTCGTGTAGCAGGAATAGTGTGTGCTTCCCACCGCATGCCATCTCCCTCAGCCCGCTCCCGTCAAACATGTGGCAGCTCCTTGGCTCAAAGACGGCAGGCTCCGAGTCACTGAGGCCCAGCTGACCCTGAGCTGAACTGCCCCAGCACAACATCGTTCCCCCCCCCACACACACACACACATACACAGAGAGAGAGAGAGAGAGAGAGAGAGAGAGAGAGAGAGAGAGAGAGACAGCCAGACACACACAAAGGTGCAAAGAGGGAGAGGCACAGATGAAAAGGAGGGACAAGCAGGATGGAGTAGCCCTAGGTTAGGCAGCCCTGCCTTCTCCCCTTCATGTGAATGAGATGCCTGAAGGGAAGAATGAAGCACAAAAGCTGGGATTAGAAACATGGATATACAGAAGGATAAAGACCAAGCAGGAGAGAGGGAGATCCAAAAGACCCCAGTTCACTCCTTTGTCCTGCCACTGCCCTCAACAGAACCTTAAGAGTGACAGACAGCAAGAACAGGCAAGGTTGTGGTGTTATATAGTTAAGGACGCTCATCTCTCTATAAACTGCTTCCAGCACTTCCACCTCATCACAATCCTGTCGTTCTGCTCTAAACAGCGTGCCAAAGAGTGGGTGCCTGTGCTCAACTGAGCCGTAAGGTGAGAGTCTGACTCAGCTGGCCAAGAGACCATCTGGATGCAGAGGTGTCAAACTCTGATACAGGAAAGTCTAGCACAGTATGGTTTTTTTTTGTTGTTGTTGGTTTTTTTTGCCTGCTTAAATGCACACAATTCATGTAAGTGCAGTATACATTTTAGTTTAGGATGTCTGAGCAGGGAAATAACCAAACATATGGGAGTGAGGTTAGACAGCCACGACATAGCCTGTAAAATCACTGGTCCAAAGAACCTACAGAGCAGGAAACTTTCAATGCTAGGTTTGTGGCAAGTAACTAAGCTACTAGCGATGAAGTTTAGTTGCTCGTTAACGTACAACAGTCTCGTGCTTACGTATCACCGTTTTTGGAAACTTCCCAACTGGCAGAGACACAAAAGATACCCAGGACTGGAGAACTGGTATGCCACGGTGCATATAGTCATTACTAGTCATCCAGTCTGCCTGCTCATTACATTTCACCCCAGCCTTTAAAATACTGCTTACTTAGCCCAAACAGTGGTGACAGATAACCGTTGTTGTAGTGTTAAAGGTTAGTGTGAAAGATTTCCAACATACAATCCTAGCTAAAATGTTTTTGGTTTTTATTTTGCAGATATGACACACTAAGCCGTGGATAGCTGCTAGCTAACTAGCTAAATAACAGTCGCGTTACCTTTGTCATATAATTCTGTTCCAGGCAAGCATCACTGACCTCAACAAACTGATTTTATGCATTACTGCAGTTTGTGTTCTCTGCGATCCGAATTCAGCAAAACGCTGTCAACAAATATTTCGTATGTGGAAATGAGTATAACTAACGCTAGCTCATAAGCCAAAGTTTTGCTTAAGTCATCTTGTGGTTTTCGTTGCCAGCCAGAGACGGCGACAAACGACATTACTACAAGATGTAAGTGTAAAAACACGTTTCAAGTGCTCACTTTAACGCAGAAACAGCAGGCAGCAGCCAGTTTAACCCAGAGAGGCTAGGCTAGCGAACATTAGCACACCTACACGACAGCTAGCCTAGCCTAACCTAGCTAACGTCCGCCTGACAGACTGTCTCTAGCGGTTGGTAAGCTGGTAAACTAGTCAGGGATAATGAAGTTAGCCCAGGCTGCGTTATCTTAGATAAATACTGCTACATGACAAACATCTCGCTAACGTTAGCTAACCTAACCTAGTCAAGCATGCTAACAGCTAAGCTAGCCAGAAAACGGCATCTTTTAAACTCTTTCAGAGAGCTCGAACAACATAAATAGACAAAAAACAAATATATTAACGAATTAAAAAACAACTCAATATACATAAATGGATTGACAAGTTTGTGCAGTGGCACAGCTACCTTGAGAGGTCCATGTCGTTACTACAGTAACTCCGCTTAGCTAGTTAGCTAGCAGGCTAACTACTCAACTTTGTTCTTCCCCGTTCTGACAACACGGAAGTTGTGATGCGCGTCACGAACCACGTGCTCGTGTTGTCAACGCGCATGCAGCCACGTGGGGGGGACACTGTTGACCGGGAGGTACTTTAGAGAACGCGCTCTAGACTAGGGGAGAAATAACAACTCTTTTCATTAGGTCTCAGAGAGCTTTTATTGATGCTTTTGTCATTCATGATTTAACTTATTGATGAATTATTATTCACTGTTTATATTATGACCAAAACCTAAATGACATGTTTACAACAGTAGTCCACGAAAAATAGTGAAACAGAATGCATTTATATCTGATCAAGGTTTGTCTCAGATCAAAACAAACAATTAATTAATTCTTTGAATTATTAGCACAGCATAGTGAAATTGTAGGGCATTGTTTATGTTGTTTAACAAACTCTAGCACTTATTGTTTATAGCACTTATCATTGTTTAAGATAGACCTTATGTATTTTGCACTTCTAGGTATCAGCATTCATGCCTGTATTCTACAGTATTCTAGTTCATTGGTATGTTTAATTCTAACCTACTGTACTGTACTAGGATGTATTCTATGAGGAAACGACAAAGCACTTTTGTAAGTCGCTCTGGATAAGAGCGTCTGCTAAATGCCATAAATGCAAATGTAAACTCCGCACAGTGAACTCCATAAACCAAACATGCAATGTATTGTCCTGCTATAATTAATACATACTCTTAGTACGTTAAAAAAGAAAGAAGACCCCATGTCTCCTCTACTGCCTATCTGACCTAACAAACCTTTACATATTTCCAAAAACCTCACAAAAGGTGATGGCATGAACTAGTTTGTCTTGAAGAATGTGGATATTGCTGTAGTTTGGAAGATTCAAAGTGCCAAAGCAAGTCTGAGCCACTGGAAAACGGTCGTCTGCGTCAGCGCAGACACATCTCACAATCTTCAGGTGCAGTTGTGAGAGACCTCCTAAAGGCAGACGGGCTGAACCGTACATGAAAGCTAGGGGGAAACATTCAAATGTTCACGTAAAGGTAGGGGGGAAACATTCAAATGGTGATGTGTTTAAGCAAACAAGGGGTGCATAATTTAGTGGGAGACAAAGAAATGCAACACTTTAGAGGGAAAAAAATAAAAAGGACACATTTGCACACCTGTTGTACATTCAAGGCAGAAGACAGCTAGAGTTGATAGTGTTTTTGTTATTTGATTAAAAAAAGAAAATAGATAAAATACCCTCTAATGACATATTTCCCAAATATTTAACTCTAGTCTATGTATAACATTTCCGGTACTCCAATCTCAAAAGCATAACTTAGTTTGGTATATAAAAGAAGCTCACCATCTAAATAAATGATGTGCATGAAAACTAATAACCATTAGCCATTACACTTATATGTAGCAAACTACCTTACAAACAGTATAATAAATAATACTAACATGTTCACATGTGCTAGTCATAGTAAGGCCTAACGCTTGTTCTGTTTTGTGTTTGTCCATTGCCTTATTCATACCTTTCCCATTTTTTAACATAGACTACTGACAATTAAGTGTCAGGGGGTCTTCTGCCATAAATCATGATTTCATAAAATAGTTTTTTTGGTAAAACTGTGGCAACTAATTTCAATTAATGTAACGAGTTGTGAGTACAACATAAATAACCGTGGGCAACATTTTTATCCTGGGGGAAGTTTAAGTCTTCCGCACTTCAGAAGGTTGCTGGTTCAAGTTCCACCACCACCAGGTTGCCACTGTTGGGCCCCTGAGCAAGACCCTTAACCCTCAATTACTCAAGTCGTACTCAATCAGAGTCTCTTTGGATAAAAGTGTCAGCTAACTGCTGTAAATGCATCACAGTCTTAAACTTACTCAGAAACTTCTTCTGGTTTTCTTCAGACAGTTCAAAGAAAACAGTCCAGAAATTCTGTATCAGTTCATCCGAGGCTCCACAGTTTTCGTAAGTGGCACACTGAAGAAAATGTCACAAGCAAACATAAAACATAATGACACTCATTATAAGCCAACACATGCTAACTGAGGTTTGTATTTATACCTTTCTGAGCTCGTTCCACTCATATTGAGCAGTGCCATAGAGCAAATCTCTGACTTCATCAGGCAGGAACAGACTCCAGACCTTCCAAGGGTTGCCATCAGAAAAACCTCTAGCAAATTCTTTAAACTGGCACTCCACAGACTTGTTGAAAACAAAGTCAACGTACAAGTCTACATATTTCTGTCTGCAAAAGATGGAATATATACACATACCCAAGTTTACTGAAATACATCTCAACTTGCATAAATAAATACATAAATAAATCAGTACAGTACCTGTTCACTTTTGTGACTGGGATTTTTCTTCCATTTGGAATAAGGTCTGTGCCTTTCATCTGAGAGGAACATCACTGGTGAGAACATCACTGGTGAGAACATGCTTTAACACTCACATGTACAGCAAAATTCATCTTACTGTGAAATCCAAACAGAGTTCCTCCAGAACATCCTCATCTTCCATCAACACGTTCCTCAGGCTTCTGCACAGGGAGAATACATCAAAACCAGCAAACCTACAATGGAGCTTCTATCGTAAATGTAAGGGTTCTTCCTAAAACAGTCTCAACCTGGCTTCCACGGGGGACAGTTCCTCTAGGTCACGGAGAGTTGGACTCTGACCCAGCAACTTCTTGAACAGTGCCAATGGGAAGCCCACATTCATGTAGCAGTGGTTAGAAAAGGCCATTCCACAGATGACACCAATATAGTACAGTTCATCAGTGGAACCAGAGGTCTACAATGAACAGTAAACAAAACAGGTACAATAGCCTTGCATTATTTTGCCATTCAAGAGTTAACATTGTATGAAAGGCCACACTTTGACTGCAGACAAACCTCAGTATTGAACCAGAGGAGTCCAGAGTCCTCAGATGCTTGGACTGCACTGGTAGCTTTTATCTCCTGTCCAAGTAAGGTGAAGAATTCCTTCTGCACACCCCCATAATCCAACCCATCTTCTAGTAAAAATGTCACCTGTGAAAAACCAAACCAGGAAGTTAAAAACTTACTAGCATTTTTGTCTTATTATCATAATATTCAAACAACAATCTTAAATATATAATCCTATGCAAACCTTTAAAGGAAGAGAATAGTCAAGAGGGTTTGTTTTCAAGCGTGTGAATGTGTCTGCCAGTGCTGTTTCTCTGTTCACAAGCAGTTGGTTTTCACAGCCCCTCAATATGTGTTCTTCAAGCTGTAAAAGCTTGAAAGACAAAATTTATATCAAATATTTATATCACATATATCAGGAATGTATATGCATGTTAATATTGCTTCAGGTCTATAAGACTGAGTTTACTTACTTTGTAAATATTGCACTTACACCTCATGTCAAAGATGAAAGGGTAGCAACTAAGAATATTAATTTTTTTCTATTATAGACAAGAGAAAGAAAAACACTATTATAGCAACAACTCCAGTCCTGAATTTACAATGACTGTGTTGTTTTGTGTCCAGCTAGTCAGAACACATATATAAACAGGAGTTAAATCAGCAGTGGAAATCTTACTGTGCAGACATAAACATGGAAAATACAAAGAAAGGTGCCTACCATGAAATTCCTAAAAATGTTCATTCCTTGTTCATCCTGTGGATCGGATGAAACCTGTAAAGATGGGAGAGCACTACAACACTGGGGAGCCTTACAGTGTTACAGTGTCTGTAACGGTCTAAACCTCATTACCTCGTCCTGTCTGCATGCTTCACCCGTTAGCTGCTGTAATCGAAACACAATTGGAGTTTTGCACTCCACCTCTGAGTCCATATTTGCTCACCTTTTCTTTTTTTTCTAGTAAGGTCCTGAACAAAGTTACTCCTGACAAGCGTTTTCCACGATAATAGCTAAACTTCCTAGAGATTCATGATTTGTTTCAGAAAATAGCATGTTACTTTGTTTTGAACCATATCACACTTTTTACATTCTGCACACAAACTGTACATAGCTAGCTATGAGTATACAGTTCAAGATTTTCCTGACCACCACATGAAAACAGGACTCTTATTACACAACAGGGAGATCAGTTTCTCCTTAAAAGAAAGGCTTAATCCCAAGATAGTAGACAGACCATATTTCGAATTTTTAAATTCTGGTTAATAATATTATATTGTGTAAATAATAACATGCTTCACATTTCTAAGCAAAAGGAGAAAAAAATCGTAGTACTTACAAAAAAGTCCCCAACTTCTTTGATGTAGAAACACTCATCACTTATTCCTGTGACTCTCTGGTTGTTAATCTGAACCAAAGTATAAAACTAAGCAAAATGCTCCGATTTCAACACTATTCACTAGATTTTGAAAGATTTTTGCAAAAAAGAAAACAAAATGTTTAAAAGGATCAGGAAGAACTCTAGTACATACAGTATACAGTTTCTGTAGAACTCCTAGAATGGAGCATAGTTCCTTCCAGTAGTCACATATCTTAGTTGTCAACTGAGTCATGAAGTTAACAGACACGGAGTGAAACGTCTTCACCAGCGTTCTGTAGTAATAATATGGAAGCCTGGTCCACAGCCTCACTGAGGGAATCATACAAATAATGAGCATGAACTTTAGTTGGGCTGGTTACAATTTTAATTAAACCCTGATGCTGTGAATGTATTTACATAGGGAGTATAATGTTTTTATATAGTAACAGCATTTACCATATAAACAGAGAATTGTTCACTAATACCTCAGTGGAATCACTTGTCTCTGAATTACCCCTCTGTCAGATAAATACTATGACCTGAACATGGTTACATACTCAGGTCATCTGATGTGTCTGGATCCAGGTTTAAAATGGCAGAGGCGAGTGATACAGTAAGCCATGTGCCTCGCTGCTGTTTGTTCAGCACCCTGAGGAGTTCGGGAAGGATAAGGTAGATTCTCAGAGCCTCCGCACCAGCTGTGGTGGAGCCCAGGGAGGGCAACAGAGCCTTCTCCACCACCTTCTGCACCTGAGGACATTGAAACCACCCCTCAGTCTCAGATTTCAGTCTCCCAGTTAAAATGTCACCTTCCCATCCTGTTTTATGTTTTACGGAGTGACGCACCTCTGTAAGAACCGTGTCCCTCTTGGCAAGCTTCTCGAAAGCAAGACGAGCCAAAGCCAAATCTAGACCAGACTGCTCTGATGACGTTTTATAATGTTTGTCACTGCAAAACATAAAAAGCCTGAAGACTGATCGGCCAGACTATATATGGACCGACAAACACAAATACTAAAATGAATTCTTGATATAAACAAACAAATAAAAAAATAGAAAAACAAACATACCTTTTGTCAGTGAAGCTACCGTTTATGCAGGAGGCTGAAGAAAACATTTTCGTGATTTCCCTACACGACAAAGAAACCAGCAGGCTCAGTAACTGGTGGACATGTAACTGTTAAAAGACACAGCATCAAAGTCCACCTTGACTAAGCTACACTGCCATGCATTCAGACCTCTGGCCTGCCACCAAAACACAGCATGAGAGCTGAGCTCTGCGCACGAGCCTTCCTGCAGCAGCTTTTGGTTGGGCTAACATTTTCTGGTATTTATCTGATACCCAAAGCAGCTTACAATTACGACTAAATACAACTCAAGTAACTGAGGGTTAAACAGGCTCACCAGTGGCACCTTGACAGTGGTGGGGCTTGAGCTAACAACCATCTGAATACTACTGAAGTACCTCCTACCAAGTACCTTTACAACTGAGCAACTGACTGTTAATAGCATTCACACTAGTGTCCTGCTGCATTCAGTTACTTAGCTTTTAAAGATTCCCTTCTACTGTCTACAGATTGTCAATTTCTTTCTGGTTTTTCTTCCCTCAGCACATGACTAAAGGCTGTGGAAGTTCTGGCTCTTTCATTTCTGTGTAATAACTGAGCTGAGGCCATTGTTACACATTGGGTGTTAACAGTGCAATGCATGCATTCATCCATACCTTTACAAGGATGCGTTCATCCATACCGTTACAAGGATGCGTCCATCCATACCGTTACAAGGATGCGTCCATCCATACCGTTACAAGGATGCGTCCATCCATACCGTTACAAGGATGCGTCCATCCATACCGTTACAAGGATGCGTCCATCCATACCGTTACAAGGATGCGTCCATCCATACCTTTACAAGGATGCGTCCATCCATACCTTTACAAGGATGCGTCCATCCATACCGTTACAAGGATGCGTTCATCCATACCTTTACAAGGATGCGTCCATCCATACCGTTACAAGGATGCGTTCATCCATACCTTTACAAGGATGCGTTCATCCATACCGTTACAAGGATGCGTTCATCCATACCTTTACAAGGATGCGTTCATCCATACCGTTACAAGGATGCGTTCATCCATACCGTTACAAGGATGCGTTCATCCATACCGTTACAAGGATGCGTTCATCCATACCGTTACAAGGATGCGTTCATCCATACCTTTACAAGGATGCGTTCATCCATACCTTTACAAGGATACGTCCATCCATACCTTTAAAAGGATGCGTTCATCCATACCTTTACAAGGATGCGTTCATCCATACCGTTACAAGGATGTGTTTATTCATACCTTTTGGCTCGTCCCCATGTTTTGGAGTCACACTCTAAAATCCATCTGTCTATAATCTCATCATGCAACACTGATGTCCCTTTGCATGGACTTGTTTTTGAAATGGAGTGTAGCTCCTCGTCCTTTGAAAGAGGCACAAAACATTTAAACAGTAATAAGAAAATAAAATAATATACATAGTAAGAAATGAAAACATTTCTGCACCATTTATAAAAAGATTGGTGTGTTAATTTAAAACACCACACAATACAATGGCTCACCTGTCTAGGGCTACATGCAACTGAAACATTTCCTCCAGCGATAATTTTGCCAAATGTCTGACCAGGGTCGCATTCTGTTAACAATAATACAAGAATGTGCTTACAGATCTACAACGATCAACTATTTTTCTATACATTAAATACATTTACATGTTTCCAACAGAATGTTGTTGCTGTCCCGACCTGGTGGCAGACATACAGGAAGTGGCACACACTGATTGGTCCTCTGCCCATTTCCCAGCTGCCCTTGCTCCCCACAGCCGAAGGAGTAGATTGTTTTCGATGAGCCAACCAAAGCGAGAGTGTGATGTCTTTAATTCATGTGAGAATAATCACCGTTTATTAATACACACAACCTAAAATGAAGTTCATGAGTAAATGAACCAAAGACTCAAGACAAAGCCCATGATATCAGATTTAATGATGCCAGAGTGTGATGTCTTGAAATCAAGAGAATAGGCATGCACCTTAACTACTGTTGTAAGGTTTCTGAAACTCAAATAATAATAAAATGTTTTTACAAATGTAAACCATAAAGATGAAGTGGAACATATGTTTATATTTGTGTACGTTTATACGGCACTCAAATTTTCATTTTCCAGAACAGGAATATAAAATGTTAATGAATTATTGGTTTGAATCAGACCATCATACGCTTGCAGTGTTCTGAACAGTTCATTACCGTCCACAAGCTACTTGGATCACCTTTGACCCCCAGAGTCCAGCTAACAGACGAGGTCGAAGTTCATCTCTGAGTGAGTTATGTCCAAGCTGCCCGTAAGAGCCAGACCCAAATGTGAACACCAGACCTCCCTAAAGGTGTGGAGGAAGGATTACAGCCAGTGCGCACGGTATCCAGGTGACCAATCACAACTTGTTAGTAACTATAACAGGTCGTGACTATTATTTCTTTTTTTTTTTTGGCTTTACTGGGTTACTACTATTTATGATAACGTTTATTTACATGTTTTAAGTCATGTCTAAAGTTTGTCAGATAGTGTACTGGGAACATTTGATGTGAAGAGGGTCACTTATAAGAATAACCTTTGTCAGAACAGCACTATGGTCTTCCCCACATGAAATGAACACTGCCATCTTCTGGTTCAAGCTTTTCACACAGTTAGGAACATACCTATCTGTGAGAAAATCAGATTAAGATTAAGATGACTGTTGGTGTTGGTAATCCCTTAGAATGAGTCAGTTAACCACATAAGGAGTTGTGGTCCAGATTACTATTATACAACCACAGCAAAGTTAGTACCTTGCCTGTCTCCCAAGCCCAGCTGTCCGGCGCTGTTCCTGCCCCAGCCGAACACGGCTCCAGAGAGAGACAAGGCGAAGCTGTGGTCTCCTCCAGCGCTGATCTGAGCCAGTGGGATCCCACACAGAGATTTGAGGGGCTGAGGAGAGACCGAGCTGGGCTCCCCCTTCCCCAGACCCAGCTGACCGCTGGAGTTCTGGCCCCACGTGAACAGCTGACCATCTGAGAGGAAATATACGGATTACCGTATACATATATGTTGTTCAGTCGGACCCAACCAAAGTCACAAAAATGACTGAGATTTCATTTTATCAGGTAAAAGCAGAATACCTTTTGTTAGAACGATTGAATGATTGTTTCCACACGCAACTTCTGCTACTTGTTTGTTTGTCAAGTTGTTGAAGGTCCTACAAAACGAGAGCCCGATTAACACGGCCAGTCACGCGTTTCTCACAGGTAAATCTGCGCGCTCAGCCAAAGGCGCACCTGGGTATGGTTGCGTGACAGGAGTGCTTCCACTCCAGCACGGTTCCTGTCTCCGACACGAGCACAACATGGCTCGCTCCACTGCTCAGAAACGTAACTCGCTCTTTCAAGTCCAAGTTAAATCCTGAAAAATATTACCGTTGCATGAAGGTGTCGTTTGGTTATCGCGTACAGCTCAGGTGAGTGTTGGCAGGTGAACCTGGGGAACTTACGCGTATGGGTGCTCCGTGCCTCACCTGCACTTTTCACCACTTGTTTTTTTCGCTTGTCACTCTGTCTGCGCGGAATTACCACGGTCACGTTTCCGTCTTCACCAAGAAGCGCAACGACAGCATCCCTGACAGAAAAATCAATTATTCTCACGGTGGGAACAATTTGTTGAAACACATTCTCCAGCTTATGATCGAAAGAATCACATTCCGCCGAACACAGTTCACCCCAATAAAACATGACGAAGAGCCGCGGACTCGCACTGCCCAGAAAAGGAGACGATGTCGCCTTCCAGCCAGAAGCGCCGTGGCTTTAATCAAGATTAAAAAACGAAACTTATGCCCGTGTCAGTTAGGCACAGAAACCGAAACCGGCGAATACAAAAGCAAGTCACGCCCGAGTGAAGGCCGCGCGGTTCATCTCTCTGCTGGCCCTCATCTAGGCTTTGACTTATTATAACCATGCAGTCGTCACCAGTTTGAGAGAACTCTTCACGCAACAATCAGCAGCAGAAGGATAATTACTTGAATATTTTAAGTACATAAATATTTTAACTACTTGACTATATTAAGTATGATATTGTAATGAAAAACTCATAAACTAATGTCTCATAATGATCTATAAAAGTTTCTCATAACTCTTAAACATGAAACAGATGTATGTATTTGGCCAAAGATTTGTCCACAGGAACATCCCTCTTCTGTGTCCAGCAGTAGTCTAGTGACAGAGGGGCGCCACTCTCCTTGGTACCATTATTCCACACTATACATAAAGACATATGAGCATACTGGAATAAAAACTATGCGTGATAGAGAAATTCTGAAAACAAATTTGGATTCAGCTTGTAAACATATCTAATAAACAGGTATTTTTGCAGGAAGCAAAATCATTGTTGACCAGTGTAATTACAGAACCATTTTAAATAGACCTTTCATTGGAAAAAAATATTTGAGGAAGTTCTGACTAGTTTTTTAATCCTTGAAGAGCTGGTTTGGTACATTTCTTCCAGGTCTAGCCCCAGAGACAGCTCTTCTAAAGACTCCGCTGGCGCCTGACTGACACGGTTGGTCCCGCACTACCGGCTGTATCCATGGTCTCCGTGTCTCGCGTCCTTGTTTCATTTTCTCCGTTCCTCTTCTGGTCCTTATTTCGGTTTTCGCCGTTTCATTGGTTTCACCTGTTTGTTGTTTCTGTGTGTTGATTCTTCTACCGACCCTGATTTTGGATTTGTGCGTAATAAATCTCACTCTTCTCAGCGTTTGGGCCCATCTCACTGTTCTTCTGCCTAATCTCAGTGCTGTCTGAGCTAGGAATCACTAACTCTAAACCAGTGGGTATTCAAACTAACCTTGTTTTCTAGGTGAATGGGTGAGTGTGAAAGCAGGTGTGTGTGTGTGTGTACGTGCATCAGTGTCTCTGTTGGATATTGCCCACAGGCTTTTAGAGCAAAACCCCCTGCTTTGTCTTGCCTCCAGGACATTACATGATCAGACTTTATTTTCAGAAAACATTCAGTCTGTTTGTTAGTCTTGTGAAGTGAAGGAAAAACATAACTTTATTTTTTTCCCCACGTTAGTTTTATATTATTCTTTCAGATTTAAATTACCTTACAATTGTACATCTCAGAGGCTAAAAACATGTTTGTAAGTTCAAATTTACTGTTACAGCACATTTACAAACCATGTATTTACTCTGCTGCATAATTACATTAAAAACTGCAGGCGCAAAAGCAGATTTAGCGTTCACAGACAGAAGCACGTCTGATATGACGATGGCACTTATCAAGGCCTTGTCATGCTACTCCTCCCAGAAGCCCCGTTTGTGGTTCAGGGCCTCAGTGAGTTTAGTCCGGAGTGTTTCCCTGGTTTGGTACATGGGCAGATCCAGGATGGCATGGCAGGTCAGCGCCTGTGGCAGGTGCTCCTGGGTGGAGTTGAACATGGGTCGGACCCTCATCTTCACCTGGTCCATACCCAGAATAGGCACTCGATCAAATCCCGTCAGGAACACTGTGGATCAAGAAAGAACACGGCATTCTCATGCATATTGAGGAAATATTTCTAGAACAAGCTACAGTCCAATGTGACAATAATAAACTACAATCTAATGTGGACTATATGGAAGTTAGTTTTGAATATACTGGTTACAGAACTTTGTTTATTCATTTCCACTGCATGAGGAAACGTAAAAAAAAAATGCAAGTTCTATATCAACAATGAAAGTAATGACTCACAGAGGAAATTTCTTTTATGGTTGTCCGACAGTTCATCAAACACTTCCCAGAATGAGACAATGGTTGGGTGTCTTGCATGGAAGAATCCTTCGTATGACGTATTCTACACAACATACAGGAACACAAGCCTAAGTTTGCTCTATTACGTGTACCTTTAAGACAGGATATGGCATAAAAGTACTTCCCACCTTCTTGAACGTGTCCCAGTCGTAGTCCTCTGACCCCACCAACACTCCTCTCAGCTCCTCGGGCTGGAAGAACCCCACCACGTCCCGGTCACACACTTTGTAGAAGCCCCTCTGGAACTCCTCAAACACCTTCTCCACGGACTTGTTCAGGATGTAATCCATGTAGGCGTTCACAAACTCCTTTCTGTCAAATGAGTAACAGCCATTTTCTTTATTTAAGGCCATAAACACAATAGTAAAAATAGTCTAACTAACATTCTCAACTAAATGATTGTTTCATGAATATTCAGTTCACATGTTTGAGCTTGTAACGACTTTTCCAGGTTCATGTGGATCCAGTTCAACCTCCTTGTTGTCCCAGACAACCTACACATATGAGAAGCAAAAGATCAATGTTGGAGAGTTTTCACAGCATCACTGATGAGGCTACCCAATACTCACAGTGAAACTCATGTCCATGTTAACCACATCTTCATCATTGTAACTCAGTAGGTAATGCAGGCTCCTGAACACAGAAGACATGATCTTACCTGACCAGCCGATTCAACCGAGGACACTAAAAGCCCGACAGAATAATGACGAGGGTCCATGTGCTGGATTATCACCACTTACTTGGCAAGAACAGGACTGAACTCAACCAGATCCTCAACAGATGGCTTGATGCCGAGGAGCTTCTTGAACAGGGCTAATGGGAAGGGAAGGTCGACTCTACTGTTGTTGTAAAAGGCCAGACCACACAGAATTCCGAACACAAAGTATTTCTCCTCCTGCAAACCAGGCTGTTGGGAGGAGCGTTCACATTGCAAAGGTCAGAAGAAGATCACTGAACATCACTCAGGGCAGTGGTGGCTCGGTGGTTAAGGTTCTGGCCTAGTAATCAGAAGGTTACCAGTTCAAGTCCCACCACTGCCAAGTTGCTGCTGTTGAGACCCTTAACCCTCAAGTTGTTTTTAGTTGTAATTGTAGCATCAGATAAATGAAAACCACTCAGTACTGCTGTTTTCTGTTCTTAAAACATTGAGGTGTGTTTAACCAGACACATTAATTATAATAAACACTGTCAGTGGAACATATGACTTCTTTGTCTTACCTCTGGAGGAAACCAGAGTGATTTTGTGTCATTGTACATGAACATTCCAGAAGATGGCTCCCGCAACATTTGAAACGCATTGTGAAAAAAGTCCCTCTTATTAACATCTGACTGTTCAAATTTTTCCTGGTAGACAACCTGCACAAACCAATCATATATTTAATGTTACTGCAAATACTCATACAACCTCATACCTCCACTTGCAGTTTGCAAAGACTTAATGTTATTGAACCAAACATGCCCTGTGTGAGAAAAGTATGCATTTAGTGCAGAGAGCATCAGAGTAGGTGATCAAACCTGCAGGCCCAACTTAAGTTGCAGTTCACTGGCAGTTCTCAGCTGCCTAAAACAGTCCTCCAGGAGTGCAGTGCGTCTTAGCTCCAATCTGAACAGCCCCTGAAAATCATATCAGTGTTACAGAGGACAGCGAAGTTAAGGAGTAGGTCTCACACAGGTCCATTTAGGAAACCATGGGAGTTGCTCCACAATAAACCCAGACACAAGGGCTACGTACCCACACTGCTCTGGATTTTAGCAGGTTGCATTTGGCCTCCAGGTTAAATATGCATGGACTTGAGATCAGATTCTGTAAGGTATGCTGCAACACAGAAGATTGGTGCTACAGGGCTTAATATTCTATCTGAAATCTTCACATTTTACATTGAATGCATAGGTTACTAACCTCAAGGTACTGTTTGGTTGAGTCCAGTTCCAAAGGGTTTATAAACAAGGCAAGTCCCTGGTTAATAGCATGTAGGTCATCCTTAACAACTTCCAACTATGGTTAATGGGGAAAAAAAGGTTTTGAATCTGCGATTATTGTTTGCATTATTTCAGCATTCTAGCATTTAAAATACTCACCATTTCAAACAGATGATTGATCTCATGGATGACAAAATCTCTGGAGGTGATTTCTCTTTGTCTTCTGGAGGCAGCCTGCAGATAAAAAAAATAAAAATAAAACTAACTACAAACCCTTTTTTCTAACATGCATTAATTCCATAGCTGTTCACAATCTATTTACCTTGTGGACAATCTGGAGGACTTTCACAGTTTTCTTTAGAGATTTGTCAAAGAATTTTCCTTGTCTGTGATTGGTCATCTGAGATATAAGGTTTGCTGACACATTGCGAAATAGCTCCACCAAGGTTTTAAGGAAGCAGTCAGGGAGTTCAGACCAGTAGTTCTCTGAAAATATACCAAAATATGAAGGCATGCATACCATCCATCTACTTCCTGGGCACTAAAGAGCCTCAAATGACATTAGGTCATCAAATATCTTACCCAGAACCATGAGCAAATGAGGACTCAGTTTCAAAATAGCGGAGGCCACCTCCACAGTGAGCTGTATCCCGCTCTGCCCCTGGTTCAGCACCCTGAGGAGTTCGGGAAGGATAAGGTAGATTCTTAGAGCTTCCACACCAGCTGTGGCGGAGCCCAGGGAGGGCAACAAAGCCTTCTCCACCACCTTCTGCACCTGAGGCAAATACATCACAAGACATTTGCACCTCAGATAGCAGCCGCAGGGCAGTTTTTAGAAATGCAACCATTTTTATATAAAAATAATATGCATGTTTTCAATGTTTCTCTGAAATAAAGTCAGTACAGGAGCTTTAATGACCAAACAGTACTGAGACAGTATTTATCACAAGCAGAATGAGCAGGCTAACTGTCATTCATTATTACGCCATTCTAACATATTCTGGTTAAAATATGTGTCATTATATACTTTTGCACACACTACTTTAAAACACTTTAAGCCCTTAACTGGGTCCCAGGGTTCTTGAACTGTTTACACACAGAGTGAAGAAGCATGTTGCTATAGTAACATGTATGATGGAGATGCTATCTGTATAGCTGAAGAACGTTTAGGTTTCTGTGGCTGGTTTTTGTACGAGTGCATTTGTGTAACTTTGGTTTGTTGTACCTCCAGCAACACGTTTTCCCTCTCAGCTATCTGCTCAAATGCAGTTCTCACTGATTCCAAATCCAAACCGGAGACGTTTGTGGACGTTTCATAGTGTCCGTCACAACTACACACAAAAGGAGACCGACAGGGGACATCATTAAAGTAGCAAAATTAACCAGCTTTTGATTTAATTGATTTAACTATATTGTTAACTTCACACGATCAAGTAACCTTTTCCTAAGGAAGCTTCCATTCAGGCAGGCTGCAGAAGAGAACACTGTCTTTATTTCCCTACAAATTGGAAAACAAATCAGCCCATTATAATAAATCATAATAGCCATATCTGTCAAGACATTTCATACACAAAAACGCGATGCGTCTTACTTTCAATAACGGTACTCAGTCCATAATGCATGGGACATGTCATGTGTGCAATGTGCGCAACATCAGCATGGTAAGCAAAGGAAGCGAGTCTGACATTTTTATAATTCAACAATCATTTTTACAAAATAAATCTTTGTAAACAGCTAAATGATTTGCTATGCAAGGTCTACACTGT
The DNA here is from genome assembly GCF_041902795.1 of Electrophorus electricus. Lineage (NCBI taxonomy): Eukaryota > Metazoa > Chordata > Actinopteri > Gymnotiformes > Gymnotidae > Electrophorus > Electrophorus electricus. The sequence continues at coordinate 937,542 of NC_137508.1, forward strand.
AAGGTCCATAATGTAGTGTCTACACTGTAAGATCTACACTGTAAGGTCTATAATGTAATGTCTACACTGTACGGTCTACAACATAAGGTCCACGCTGTAAGGTCTATAATGTAAGGTCTATGCCGTAAGGTCTATAATGTAATGTCTGTGCTGTAAGGTCTACGCCAATTCTTATGTCTTACTAGGGGAGCTTTTGCACTTCACTTTTGCACATCCACTCACTTCTTGATGGCTTTTCTCTGTCCTCCACTAATATTTGAGTCACGTTTACACACCCATCTGTTAATCATTCCCTCTCCTAATGTCACAATCTTCTTTCTTTGTTTTGGCTCTGCATTCACAGAGCTATCTTCAGATTCCTACAAAGGGAAGCACAAACAATTCTTAAAGTCAATACACAACCATTCATTCATTTGATTAGTCACACACTATCTTAAGGGGATGAACTCATCCTGGGTCTGCACTGTCCTGCACAGAGTCAGGTTCCCTGGCCAAGAACAACCGATACGACTCATGAAGAGCACGATAATGAGCAGCTGGTCTGTACCAGCTAGAGGAGAGAGAAACCGAAACTACAGGACAGTGGAGATCCAGCACTGAGTCAAAACCCTCTCCCATATCTTACCTTCAGAGAGCACAAGACAAAGGAGTGCTTCCCACCTGCAATAATCTTCTCAATTTTATGGTCTTGATTTGCCTCTGTGCAATATTAAATAGGTCATCGTTTCAATATTCATTCATTCTGTGCTTGTATCATGTATTTACGTAGCATGTTTTAAATTAAATAGACAATGAAGAAGTGGAGTTTAGTTTAGTTATTACCTGGTGGCAGACATACAGGAAGTGGCACACACTGATTGGTCCTCTGCCCATTTCCCAGCTGCCCTTGCTCCCCACAGCCGAAGGAGTAGATTGTTTTCGATGAGCCAACCAAAGCGAGAGTGTGATGTCTTTAATTCATGTGAGAATAATCACCGTTTATTAATACACATAACCTAAAATGAAGTTCATGAGTAAATGAACCAAAGACTCAAGACAAAGCCCATGATATCAGATTCAATGATGCTTTTATATTTATGGGTTTTTTGTGACCCATAAAGGGATCACAGTTCTTTTAATACTTTTCCCCCTTTTGAAGGGACCATAACACGTTGGAAAAGGGAAAATAATGTTAAATCTTTCAGCCCATTTTGTGGGTATATTCCTCACTCTGTAGGTGACTGACATGGCAAAAATATTTTACTTTTTGAATGAAGTTACACTTGTATAGCGCCTCTCTCAGTACTCAAGGACATTTTATAATCAACACACATCGTGCTTTTACGTCCTGTCATCACACCAGTGACAAGCAGCAGCCAAGTGCACACAGTGTACTCTGATCCAGAAACCACAGCGCCCCCTAGGGGACTGGATCAGGCACAGGAACGGGAAGGAGGACATCACCCAGGACAGAGTGCCATCCAGCAGTATGCACGCAGGCAATGGTGGCTCAATAGTTAAGCTACTTGACTTGTGGTCAAGTCTTGAACTTGCTGGTTCAAGTCCTGCCACTGTTGAGCACCTGATCAAGACTCTCAATTGCTCAAGCTGTAACTCAGTTGTGATTGTAAGTCGCGTTGGATAAAAGCGTCAGCTAAATGCTGTGAATGTAATGAAGGCAAACACACTCATACCAGGACAATTTTTAGGGAGGAAACCAGACAGTCCAGAGGCAACCCTCACAGACATGGGGAGGAAACACACCCAGATGCACTGTAGTGCTGAGAGGCAAATGTGCTACCTTTTGGTCTGTAGCAACTCCATTGTTGTAGTAATTTACATTTACGGCATTTTGCAGACGCTCTTATCCAGAGGGACTTACAAAAGTGCTTTGTCATTTACTCATAGAATACATCCTAGTACAATAGAGTAGGTTGGAGTCCAATATACCAATGAACTATAATACTGTAGAAATACAGGGATCACTGCTGAGACCTACAAATGCATAAGGTCTCTTTTAAACAGTGATAAGTGCAATAAACCACTGGAGTAGCTACACTAAGGTCCACTTGGTACAAGACACCCAGGCCTTTCACATTTGGGTTTTTGTGACTGCAGTTACTGGGTTTGGTAAATCTGTTCTGAGGTGATGTTGCTGGTGGCATCTTGTGTGTACCCTCTGGTGGGGAAACCTCTTTATGAGCGCTCAGGACATTATATGTGCTCTGCCCAGTTGTTAGCAATTACTGAGCACAGCTGTGATTTTTTTTCAGTGTGCCCCAAAGTTTTTGAAAAAACTTTAATGACCATGCCAGTGATTTTGGGTCTGATCTTTTGGCCTCACGGTAGCCTGCTGATAGGCTGATTCCACATCCAGAATCAATTCCAGAAATTTTGTTAACTCTTGTCTGCATAAACCAGCAATAAAATGACGGACAGTTGGCGAAAACATATTACTCATGGTCCTGTGAAATTATAACGATAATCATGATAATCCCTCTGATGTTTCACATAGTTTAACCAACACAGATATAAATGCCCTTGAACTGAAGCTAATATTCTTTACTTCAGTCATGTTTCAGTTTAGATCCACAGTGCATGAGAAGCGAGTAAAAACAACAAAAATAATTTTACTTTGTAATTATTTACAGACCACACTGTCTAATATTGTTGTAATGAATATTTCAAAATCATACCACTTTAACTATGTTGCATCACAAGGCATATCAAATCTCATATCAAACACATGGTTTATAGCATATAAGGATCACATGTTGTTAACACTGCATTTGCATTGCAGTGTACAAAGTGGACTGTTACTTATTTATGCCACATGTAAAGAATCAAAATCTACCTGCCACAGCTGATCTGGGACACCTTTGAGCCCCACAGCTCAGCAACCACGCGAGGACAAAGTTCATCTCTGAATGAGTTATGTCCAAGCTGCCCATACCGACCCAGTCCGAACGTGAAAACAGTTCCTCCCTTACAAAAAACAATGGAACACTATTTTACTGTGGCTAAACATGTCCAGTGCTTAGTGTCCAGTATGGAGATTAGCAGCTGTGAGATACCTTTGACAAAGTGGCGGTGTGTTCCTCTCCACATGCGATGAAGACTGTCTTCTTCTTGCTGAGATTACTCACACAGGTAGGAAAGTATCTGTCTGTGGCACGTGTCACAGGTGTGTCAACAGTAAATAGACCGGATGAGTGCGGCTTCTTAAAAGTGTGTTAAACTGGTTAGGACAGCTCCAGCTGACCTGCATGTGGCAAGCTTCTTGGAGTGATAATGCTGTTCTAGATTTTGACATAAAAATGTCTTAAGAATGTCCCAGAATCCTAAAATCTGTGCCTTTTTTCAGAAAAATCCAAACACATGGCTCACCCTCACAGTCTCCCAAGCCCAGCTGTCCGGCGCTGTTCCTGCCCCAGCCGAACACGGCTCCAGAGAGAGACAAGGCGAAGCTGTGGTCTCCTCCAGCGCTGATCTGAGCCAGTGGGATCCCACACAGAGATTTGAGGGGCTGAGGAGAGACCGAGCTGGGCTCCCCCTTCCCCAGACCCAGCTGACCGCTGGAGTTCTGGCCCCACGTGAACAGCTGACCATCTGCCAAAAAGGAAAAATAAAACTGTATGTCCAGATGAGCTTTATACACTGCTGCCAAGAAAAGCACTCAGGCCATACCACAGAAAAAAACTGTGACTTTCCACATGACATTTTGGCTCACTTTCAAGTACAAAGCAAGGCAAAAACACCATTTCAAAATGTTTAAAAATGAAAACAGGTGTAGCCTGCCATGTGGAACAGTTGTTCAGAGAGCCAACTCTAATCTTCACTGAGTTCACTCAAAACTCCTACATGCTCCATGTAATCTGTGTTCTCACAGTCATCTGACCAAGCAGGTGAGTCAGATTAAGAATGAACTAATGAAAGCTTGTTTTCTGCAGTTAATGTTTTTTAAACGTTTAATTTGAACAATGATGTAAATACCATTGGTTAATGCCATGAAGTGCTGGTCTCCACATGCAATCTGAATTACATTCCTACCACTGAGGTCTCTGACAGGCCTAGGGGGAAATGCATTAGTAGTGACAACAATCACACAATCAAAAATTCTCTTTTATAGTTTTTCAGACTAATTACTATCATTAAGACATACCTGCAGATATTAGACTTGTCCATAAAAAGAACATTGCCTCCATAGGCAAGAAGAAGTGCATGATCTTCTCCACAGCTGATCACTCTGATCTTGGCTTTCTTCAAGTCTAAGCTCTCTGTGAAAACAATATAACAATAATAGTAATGTTCAGCTCGCGTTGACAGTACAAAACGGCCATTCGTCTGGATCAGTCACACATACTTAGTTTGCCGCACTTCACTTCGCCATCAATGTGCAGCTTCATGACGGACACGTTTCCGTCCCCGCGGATGAATCCAATGAGATTCTTCCCATGTGCTAAATCCCAGATTTTTGATTTTGGATGAAAGAAGCTGATTGCAGATGTCGCAGTATTCACGCTGTCTGGCTTTATTAAACCAAAGCCCGCGCATACGGCCTCTCCGCAGTAGCACAACATGTCGGAGAGCGTGACTTTCGTCTGGGGACGTGCAGACCTGCGCGCTGGGTTTTATCCCAGCCCGAGGAGCGAGCCGAGTGGAAGGTTTCGTTTCGTAAAGGTTTCGCTTCCCCGTGTCCGGACACGACCGCTCATCGGTCTCCGCCGAAACGAAAGTAAACTTCGTCACTGCCTCGTGACGCAAGGGTCGCCCTGTTGGTCGCGAGACGTTCGTGTGCTGAACGGAACACGCGCGCACAGAGCTGAACATAGCCGCTCATCTGAGGTTAGACGAGAAGAAAAGAGAAAGACTTGATATAAACAACCTAAACCAATGAAACACAACAGTTGGCAGACACAGTGTTAAGTTCCTCTAAACATGTCTTTTAAGAAAATTTAAAAAAAACAATAACAATGCAAAACAATAAAGGGGAAAGAGAAAGACATACATATTAAAAACGTAAAATAATGAAATACATCAGTAATAAACTTAGGCTACATAATAACCAAAGTCTGGTACAAGCTGAAATGTTGAGTGCTTTAGAGCAACACACAAGCGCACGTGCAGCCTACATCTCAAAGCACAGGCTGTAGGACCATAACATCTCTGTTAACGGCTCGGTCACGACGACGTTTTGATCTAAAACAGCTGCTGTGCAGAGGCGTTTTGTCATCATTTTCTTTCGAAAAAAATCAAATAACTCTAGGCTTTCGTCGAGATTTGTATTAAGTAAAATCTAGGCAATGCTAGCTGTTGGTTTAGATGCTTGGACTAGGCTGCATGATCTATGGAGAATAGGTAGGGGTTGGTAGTCACGCGCTACGTTTATTCCATTGCATTTTCTTAAGTAATGTTTTGAATAAATTGTACTTTTAACAGTTGTGTCCCGGTTAGTCCCTCCCAACGTGTTCCATGATTTCCCTGTCTTGTGTATTTTAGTTCATGCCTTAGTTTCGTTTTCTCCGCCCCTCGTTTGGTTTTGCACACCTGCTCCTCGTTTCTACCTGGTTAGTTCAGGTATTTAAACCCTGTGGTGCGCACTGTGTCCGGGCTGCCCACTGTGTGGATGGTTGTGCGGATGTGTGTTTGATTCTAGCCGTTGTGTTTTTCCTTACCTCTGTTCTAGCCTACTCCCCGTTTGCCTTCGTGTGTTTGTTCATCATGTATCCCTGTAATCTCCGTATTGGCTCTATGACCCTGGACCGTTATGACGGCTACGACTCTGGATTTAACGCTTCCTTACCGCTCACCGTTACCAGTTGTTTTAAAAAGGGTACTTTATGCTCGAGTACATTTTACTCCGTTATATTCATCAACATTCCTTCCGTTACATTTTAAAATAACTTCTACATTTTCAGATGAAAAATAAATGCAGCAGCTGAAGTGAACTCATGGTGTGCATGAAATGCACACGCCATACTGAGGCATATTTTGAAGATTATATGAAGGTTTCATGGACATAAAAATTAATGTTTATAATTGATTTTATATACTGATATACAAAACCTCATGTAGGTTAAACATAACACACAAACTAAGTAGGTCAAAGAAAAACAGCTATTTATTAAGTATTCTTTAAGCATGCTGAATACAAACGTGTTTTCAGAATTTCCCTATTAACCATATATTTATTTAGTTCCTTTATATTTGCATCTACATGTATGGCATTTAGCAGACATCTGTAAGACAGGACAAATAATTTACAACCGATTATACTAATATATTGTTATGGAAAATTGGTACCAAAGAAAGTGGAGCCCATCTGTTGGAAAGCTTTTACAGGCCACTTAGAGGGATGTTCAAGATTGTACATGTTTTAATTGTAATAACACTTATATATGAATAAGTAACATATACTTGATGTAAAATTCACTTAAAAACCATGACTGAAAGAAACATCTTTAAAACTTTAAAACAGACTTGAATTTAGCGTAAAAGAACTATGAAGACTTTTTTAGTTTGTGGGACACACACACATTGTTGCCTTGTGTTATTAAATAAGTTCTAATGAAGTAACTCGCTACTTAACTAGCCTTTTTAACATATTACTATTACTTAAGTTGCTTAAATAATAATGAAAATAACTACTTTTACTTCTGCTTTAGTAATTATTATTTTAAATTAACTGCTTTTACTAGAGTTCTCTACCCATCTCTGCTTCTAGGTAGAAAGTACAGAAAATATATCCAAAGCATGCTTTTTTCTCTTGCCACAAACATTCAACCATTGCCGCTGCTGTGCCACGCGAGTGGTGTTAAAGGTTATACTGATTAACACAGGAGCATGTTGCCCGTGACCTGGTTACCGCATCTGCTGTAAAAATGCCTTAACCGACTGAACCCTTCACAGCTCAGTTCACCAACAACCATCTATTCTTTCCAAAAGCCTCTGTTGTGGTTTAGCGCCATGGCAAGCTTGGTCTCCTGCTGCAACCTGGTCTCATACGGAGGGAGCATCAGAATGGAGTGGCAGGTGAGTGACTCCGGAAGGTGGTCCTGGGTGGAGTTGAGTAAGGGAGACACAGTCATCCTCACGTGCACCATTCCTTGGATGGGTACGCGATCGCAGCCCGTCAAGAACACTGAACAAAACGGAGATAGGGACAGAAGAACTGCCAGTGTTGGCTTCAAATGGCAGTAGCATACAGAATAAGGAGAATTCAGTTAACATGTCTCAGGGTTGACTGTTGAATGTAAACGTGAGCACTGTGCCTGCACTACAGATAGGCCCGCACAGGGAGGCGACTCATTTTTTGCTCAGTACTCTAAATACTTCACTCCAAATCACATTTTATAACTGTTAGATGTGTTCACATATTGTTTTTGTATCAATATATGAAGTTTCGAGATTTATTTTTGTTTTTTCATCATCAACAACAGCTGGATGATTTTTTTCTCTCTGCATGTGCTAACTGATGGGTTAGTGTTAATTTACTCTAAACATATTTAAGAAAATAAGTCAGTCAAGTAATCAGCATGTTCTTTTGATTCAGTCCATTCTCTTCTTCACGGTTCATAGTTCTGGGCTTTTATTGTTTGGTTTGTAAAACAGGAGTTTGCATCAGAGAACTTGATGAGAACGTTTGTGTTCTTTACTCTGTTACTCATCTGGCCCTGAGCAACTTGGGGTTCATCTTTGATGGTTAGGGAATTTTCTACTGAGAGCAAACGTAAGAGTTTATTTTCACACTTTTTCATTAAGCAACAGTTTTATTAGAATTATCTTTATGAATGTATTTAAGCGATTCATGTAAAAATTGAGGGGCCTTGAAATTGTCCAATAAATACTTAGAAAACATTTAATCTGAAATAGGGTGAATTTTCCTTTTAATATGATTGCAATAGTACTGATTTTTCAGAGCACGGCCTACTTATGGAATCACACTAAGCAACCAAAATGTGAGAACAAACATGAAACACTCACAGAGGAAGGCTTTCTTTTGTTTGTCTGTCAGCTCTTCAAACACCTCCCAGAAAGTGACGATGGTCGGGTGTTTCTCGTGGAACATTCCAGAATAAACTGTGTTCTAAATTCCACAATACAGTAGTTGAACATTCAACACACCCAACATGTGACTCTCCCACTATATTATGACAAAGTCACATAAGTCCATGCGAGTACTTCCCACCTTCTTGAACGTGTCCCAGTCGTAGTCCTCTGACCCCACCAACACTCCTCTCAGCTCCTCGGGCTGGAAGAACCCCACCACGTCCCGGTCACACACTTTGTAGAAGCCCCTCTGGAACTCCTCAAACACCTTCTCCACGGACTTGTTCAGGATGTAATCCACGTAGGCGTTCACAAACTCCTTTCTGTTGGAATAAGTCAGGTTGGAATAAAGGAGAATGTAGCCAATACTTTAGCCAGTACAATAATGGCATTTAGCTGACACTTTTATCCAAAGCAACTTACAGTTACAGTTACAGTTACAAGTCAAGTACCTTAACCACTGAGCTACCACTGCCCTACACTACATACATTAAATACATTAATATTGTGCAAACAGAGTTTGTAGATCAGGCGACAGGAAGCTGATCAGGAACAATAAGCCACTACTCAGGTATAGTATTACCCTAACTGACAGGTATTGAGTAATATTATTATTATTATTATTATTAGGTACATTTATACAGTGCCTTTCTTAAACTCAAGCATGCTTTACAGACAAATATTTGATATCTGAATCTAGTCATATACTCCAAGGGCAGATTTCACAATTTTGTATATTTGTGAAATACTCCTAACAGTGGTATACACTGGCGGCAGCTTTGGAGAAAACGTACTTGTTAGCACTGGTCACCAGTTTTTCTTTTCCCTGAGGAACCAACTCCACATCAGCTCCATCCCAGCTCACCTGGGGATTGGGTGAAGAAATACCTTAAGATTATCATGCATTACTAGATACAAGACACAGGGTGAAGTGAGCAAATATTGCTTGTTTAGCCAGATGCTTTGTGTAACTTGATTGGGTGGTCTCATACATGGAAAGTGAGCTCCATTTTCTCAGCGTCATCATTGGTGTAGTCATGCAGAAGGTCTCGCAATCTCCTGGCAAACAAAATCAATCGCAAAGGATTTGTTCACATACTACAAAGAAGGAAGTAACAGCAGGGGAAAAACTACAATCTAGCCACAGATTGTTCAGTCCTCTATAGTCTCAGTCCTCTAATGTCCTAACCCATTTATACATGTCTGAACAGTTCAAACCCAACTACCCTCACACATCAAATACTCCACAAATGATTCAAAAATGAAATCGATAATTAGGTAATCACGTTTATTTCAGCCACTTGTGAACCTGGTAAAATTTGAGCCTTACTCGCCCAGTACGGGACTGAACTCCATCAAATCCTCCAGATTGGCTTTCGCGTTCACCAGCTTCTTAAACATAGCCAGTGGAAAAGGCATGTGCACTATGGTTCCGTTGTAAAGGGCCATGCCACACAGGATCCCAAGCAAGAAGTACCTCTTTGACTCAATGTTTGGCTGAAAGAATCAAACAGCACACAGTTTTCTAAAGGGATCACTGAGAATACAGAACAGATTGAGGATGTGGCTTTATGATGTACTTTCTACCTTGGCAGGAAACCAGACCAGTGTTTGGGTGTCGTTGTAGATGAACATCCTAGAATCGGGGTCTACAAGCTCAGTAAAGGCATGGAGGAAGAAATCTCTTTTGTTGACATCTGTAAGTTTGGAATCCTCTGCAAACTGCACCTGAGAGTAGAGAGAGGTGGTGATTGGACAGACCTCACAAAGCAACTCCATGAGCAGTTCATTGCCCTGTGTGAAGGAACAAGCAGTAACGCAAACTCATTCCCACTTTCGACAGTGATAACATTTTGGAGGGAGTGCTGCTTTAACCGCCTACAAGCGAGTGCCCCCCCTCACCAACAGCTCTTTCCTGAAGTTGTAATGGTCCGTGGAGGACAGCTGCCTGAACGTGTCCTCCAGTAGCGCTGTGCGTCTCAGCTTCAGCTGGAGGACGGGTGTGGGGGTTTCGCCGGTAAGCGTGTACTGGGGAAACCCCCCATCCCTCACACTCTCATGGATCACCTGATGCATCACCTGAAACATTCATTTAATTAAGATCATTTAATTAAGCTATTTTAATTAAGCTATTTTTCTGTGTCTTTTCTGTGTATTTTTCTGTGTCTATTTTTCTGTGACTGAAAATAAACTGTAGAAAATAGGTCATCTTAATATGATATATCTGAAATATATCTAAAGTCAGGATGATTTGTTTTTGACTAAATAAACGTACTTCATACAAGACCTTGTTATTTTTGTTGTGTAATTAGAAGAATACCTTTGTTATGTCAGCAACATAGTTGAAAACGTTGATTTTGCTCTGCAAGTCCAGTAGGAATGGGTACCGGCAAAAAAGGACACACGTTCCTTCCACTTCCTTTTCAGGCATAAGAAATTGGTAAATATAAAAATAAGTAAGTCATAATAAGCACTAAATCTACTTGAGTCTCCATTCAAATATTACGTGTTCGTCCCTCTGAGCTCTTTGCTATTTCACCTGCACCAGACCCCAGTTAATCTGTCGCCAGAGAGTAACGTCCTTTTGGAGTAACAGAGGGGTGTTGCCGATTTCTTCTATGTAGAACTCACTGAATGCAACCTTCCTCTGGTGCTGGGCCTTTTTGTTGGCCTTTGAAATGAACACACATCAACATTAACACAAATGAACACACAGATCAGCATTCATCTGTTGTTGTAGTATTCAGTTAAATCTGGTAACAGACTCTCCCTCTTCCCTCTCTCCATGTGCCTTGGTGGGTTTGTTTTTGCATGTACACCCTGCCCTTTTCCACTCGCCTCATCACGCTGTCAAAGGTTTCTGAAGTCAGTTTGGTTTTCATTAACTGTCTAGTACTACATATACCAGATAAATGTTAATTGGAAGCACTACCTTTTAGATCGGTCATTCACGAAGTCTTAGTAAAGCAAAATAAAATATTTTTAAATAAAATTAATCACTCGTATCCCTGGAAGCTCTCATGGTATAATCAAAGCCAAATACTAACTGATGCACGTGTAGAATCAGCCTCCAACTATCCTATTTGGGATCCCCCAACAGGAAGCTTTTGGTTGCAATGCTTAAAAACAACAAGATAGCATGAAAATGCCTGTTTGCAAGCACTAGCATATCCAATGAGTGGATTCCAACATGCTGTACTGTTGTATGGCTGTCTGTGTATTTTAGGAACACTGACCAGAGCTTCATACTGACCTTATAAAGGCACTTGAGAACTTCCAACACAGCATTCACCCCAGGGGTGTAGTTTAACCACACCATGGACTTCAGGAGAAAGGCAAGCGCCTGCTTCCACATACAGATGTGCTTGGTCATCATAGGGGCTTCCATGGAACACCAGTGTTCCTCTGCGCGACACAGGGGAAAGATCGGAGACCGATACGGAAATGCCCATTGGGTGTAAGAAGTGATTTTAGGTAGTCTGTCTGTGAGAAACAGCCTCTTGATCTTACGTAAGGTTTTCGTGGCAGACTCATTGAGGTTTGTGATGGCTACAGCTAATGGCAGCACCAGATTGATGGCATTGTGGTCTTCATGAAGAATAGGGCAGGTGGGCAGCAGCAAGAAGACCTCTGGACACCTCATAAACGGTGCAGCATATAAAAGGTTGTGCACAAGTGGAATAATGTTCATCTAGTAATGAAAGAATAAACACAAAAATTAGACTCATCTGTAGATGGCTATAAGAATAAGACCATAATACAACTGAGACAATCTTAATTACCTCTACCATCTCATAAAGGTCTTTGTGCATTAATGTTTTTGGCACAATGACCACAAACCAATAGCTACCCTTGTACAATAACTGTCACTACCCTCTTCAAATACATGACTTGACATGTTGATGTGCAGTTTTATATAAAAGCTCAGGCTTTAAAACTCAGCTGCTTTCTTGATCCAAGGAACTATCAGGAGCTTGTCAAAGGTCTGGCTGGCAGCATTCAAATCAACCTGAATCATGCCTGGCACGCGTCCACTGCTTGCCCCACTATGGAAAAATATACAGTCAAAATACCTCAGATACAGTGAAATAAACTGATCTTGGTATTATGTACAAATATGAATAGATTTACCAGTCCTTCATGAAACAGGCGACGAGGTTTGAACTTGTTGAAAAATTCAGGCAAATCTCCCTGTGGCATAAATATAGAATGAAAAGGCATACGTCAAGATTCATTCAGATTTGGTATGTTGGATGCATTAGTATAATTGAAGGCTGAACCCAAGACAGATTCTTCATACCTTTTAGCTTCTTCTAGGTTAAAGTCTTTCTCTGACAATGAAAGCCATGTTTGCACTTGGGCTTGGTCTAGTTTTCCAATTGACTCTCCAAGAACAGAGGTCTAAACAGATATAAACAATAATTTTTTTTTTATTAATATTAAATCATGTTTGCAGTTATTTAAGAATGATCGTGTTAACCCATTATATATTGAACACTCATCAGCAAGTAAAGCTATAACAATCTTAATCTAAATTGCTCCAGGACACTAATAACTAAATAATAAATACACCACTCAAAGTTTAAATTCAGCTTGACTGCCTGTTGTTTTTTTTTGTTTGTTTAAGTAGCTCAGAACCCAGAATTTGTCTTTTCTTGGATCAGTTTCAGTTGTCCAAAAAAGTACTATGAGACAAAGAGTACAGACAATGTTTACCTTGGGAGGGGGGAAGAACAGGAAGTTGGAGCTCCATCCAGAGGATATTTTTATTTCTACGTAAATCAAAGTATATTTAATGATGACAATATATTGATTATTGAAGTAAGTAACTTAAAGTGCCTTTAGATTCTGAGCAGTCTAGCTAATTTAGCTGTAATCACCAGCTAATAAACATAATATGGTCCAACTATTAACCAGTCAGGAATCTTCTTTACAAGGAAGAAGTCCTCTCCACCGGTCAGATATTTTGCATGTGAACACAACAAAAAAGAGTAGGCTAACCGCTGTGAACATGCATGTCTTAGGATGGACAGGCTTGGACAAAGATTTAGATGAAGGGCTGTTTGGAGTTACTCTTTTTGATGCCAAGTCTGGTAGCAGTAAGGAAGCGCTGGAACAGTTCATGCAGTAGCTTTAATCCCGTACATGTTCTAGAGGAGAATCATCTGCACCTGCATGCTTGGCAGCCGCCAGCTTGTTCCAGGATCCTTCCAGTTTTATAGGCTGCAGGCCATCCTCTGTGCAACCGTTCTCCATCTGACCTTTGACTCCACGCCCAAATGCCAGGAGGATACCAGATGCTGTTAGAACCAGAGTGTGATGGCTGGTGTCATGGATTGAAAAAGAATCAGTTAGTCAGGTTTGTCAGATAGTGCTGTACAGTCAAGCAAAAATGAGCAAAGAGACTTTGCAGTGCAGGTCAATATATATTATATATTAGTATAATAATGACATTTGAGCATAGGACCACCCCATCAACAAAGCTATATAATCTTTAATAAATTCTTTACTGCTTCCTTACTTATTCTCCAACATATGAAACACTGATGTGAAAGAGACTAAATATATGTCCTCTGTTTATTGGTCTTACCTGCCACAGGTTACTTCTTTAGCTGGAGCATCAATGCCCTTAACTTTCCTGGGCAGAAGCTCTTTATCAGTGGAGTTGTGGCCAAGTTGGCCATGTGCTCCATCTCCAAATGTGTAGACTTCTCCAGCCTAAAAACAATAACCAGCTTTCAGGATATGCATGATATGATGGCTGATATGTGGACTACACAGGCATATCAAGAGCACACATACACAAAAAAATTAGTTGCGTACATGTTAGTGTAGCAAATATTATGAGTGAGAAAAGAGAATCAAAGGACAATTTCAGTAAAGCTTTGCTCTCTGTCCTTGTCTCTTTTGGTGTACCTTGGTGAGGACAGCGGTGTGCTCTGCCCCACAGCTGATGGAGGTGATTGCCATGTTCCTCAAAGCTGGAACAGCGCACACTGAGAAGCGGCCTATTGCATAAAACACAACATTAGAATGCCAAAACAAAAGCTGGCTAAAGACACTAATTGACTTTTTACAACAGATGGTTTCACAAAGCAGCTTTACAAATGTCCAGGTCCAAGCCCCCAGTGAGCAAGCCATGGGTGACAGTGGCGAGGAAAAACTCCCTAGAGCACGAGGAAGAAACCTGGAGAGGAACCAAGACTCAAAGGGGGGGCACATCCTCCTCTGGTCGACCTCGGACCACCAAAAACACTCAGTCAACTGACACGGTGTCATCTGGAGCTTTTCTTAGTCAAGCTGTCACTTTAAGTACAACCATATCAAAGGCACATTCACAATGGACTTAAAATGTTGCGTTCGTCCCAAATCCAGCAAATCGCACGGTACCTTTTTCATCAGTCCTTTTCAAACCCAGTTGTCCAGCGCTGTTTGCCCCACAGCAGAAGACCCGAGCTGGGAGAGCAAGGGCCAGCGTGTGCGCCCCACCAGCCGCAACCCGAGTGACTGGGACCCCTGTGAGCGCCCGCACCAGAGCGGGGGTGGCCTGCATGGTGATTGCTTTTCCCAGCCCCAGCTGGCCATATTTATTCTGGCCCCAAGCAAACACCTCTCCTCCTTTAAGACAATTTTGGAGGGTTTTTTGAGTTAGGTGACTCTGGCTTTATCAGTATTGTTTATTCAACAAAGCAACATCCCAAGTACTGACCCGACACCTACAATGATAACTTAGGCTCATCTGGACACACAAAAAAACACAACAAGGGTTTATTCAACACCTGGAATTGTACTGTGTTTATATACTACGTTGTCTGAAATGTAAGAAATAAGAATTTTAACAGTAATTGGTACACAACTTTAATGACTTAGTAACTCAAATTGTACATTTTGTTTTTCAGTAACCGCGGCCCCCAGAGTTGCTGAGTTTGCCTGACTATCTACAAACTGCGTAAACACTCAGAGAAGTGCTCTGAGGATCATACCAGGCTCCAGCCATCCCACCTGGATAACTGTCTCTGATAACCGATAAATGTTTGTGCGCGCCTATGTCTTTCACTCCTCACAGAATCATAACTGGTTATTTTTCTGCCTTCCTGTAGCTGATAATAGTAAGCCAATAATTTGTAAAAAAAAAAAAAAGAATTGGTAGAAGAGAGACAAGTGCAAATTCAAATTCATATGCTCTTATGATTGTAATTACCTGTACCTGACTCTTATGACTGCTATTGGTCACCTGTACCTGACTCTTATGACTGCTATTGGTTACCTGTACCTGACTCTTATGACTGCTATTGGTTACCTGTACCTGACTCATGACTGCTATTGGTTACCTGTACCTGACTCTTATGACTGCTATTGGTTACCTGTACCTGACTCTTATGACTGCTATTGGTTACCTGTACCTGTACTCTTATGACTGCTATTGGTTACCTGTACCTGACTCTTATGACTGCTATTGGTCACCTGTACCTGACTCTTATGACTGCTATTGGTTACCTGTGCCTGTACTCTTATGACTGCTATTGGTTACCTGTACCTGACTCTTATGACTGCTATTGGTTACCTGTACCTGTACTCTTATGACTGCTATTGGTTACCTGTACCTGACTCTTATGACTGCTATTGGTTACCTGTACCTGACTCTTATGACTGCTATTGGTTACCTGTACCTGACTCTTATGACTGCTATTGGTTACCTGTATCTTCACCTGTACTCACCTTTTGTTAGAGCCAAGGAATGAAAGTGACCACAAGCAACCTGCACAACAGGTATTGGTAAGGGCGATGGTATCTGAATCAGTCTGGGAAGAAATTGTGTATGCATTAGCTCTAAGAAATGAATAGTGAAACTTTAGTCTCAAAGGATGCTTAAGGTTTCGATATCTTCAGATGTTAAGCTTTAGCAAGTGAACGGATGCCTGACATGTCGGTTTAACCATAAAGAGGATCGATCTGTAAAATAGCTTCTGTCTTGCGTGTTTATTGCATGTCTTACTCTGGTTTGGTACATTTTGCCACAGAGCTGATGACCCCCAGCTGACCTTCCTCTCCACCACCCCAGGAGAACACCTGTCCAGACTCACACAGAGCCAGGCTGTGTTCCTGACCACAAGCCACTGCTTCCACCCCTCCCAGACCTTCGATAACTACAGACAAACACACACAGAGAGAGACAACTTGCCTCTTTGTCAACTGCTAACAGCAACAAAAATAAATAAATACTGGAATATAAAACATAACATAAGGCTAACTTTTAAAAACATTTTTGTATATAAAAAATAGAAAAAAGAATATATTACATCTATTATTATTGTTTTTGATGTTATAGGATGGATTCGTGACTATACAAACAACAGACCTAAGAATTATATTTACTGATGAATAAAAAACATTAACAAAGCATATTTCTAAGAATAGGCCAACAAGAAATAGCAAACATTCATTAACACGTAGCCCTGCCCGCCCCAGAACCGGAGAAAAGAAAGCGAAACCTAACGTTTTCGGGGAATATTGCTGTGCCGTGACACACGGGCTACTGTGGCGCAATATAACACAGACACTGATATACAATTCATTACAAACTTTACAAACGTTATTGCAAAGACCAAGTGCGTTACCTGGGAATTTAGTGTCTTTACTTTTCGCTCTTCCGAGTTGTCCCTTGGAGTTTCGCCCGCAGGACATCACACGACCGCTTAGCGCGAGGAATAACGTGTGGTGCTCTCCACACGCCACGCTCACAACGGGCTCGGGGAACAAGTGGACGAACGTCGGCGCACTCACGCGTCCAGCGGCGCCAAGCACCCCCAGCTGGCCCTTAGAAGTGTCTCCCCAGCAGAACATAATGATGCCCGACACAAGTGCGCTCTAATCAGCCACGCAGACCGCAACACCAGAGCAGCGACGCGCACGGGGACCGACACTGGCGCACGGGCGTGTGGGCGCGACTGACGGGTGCATGACGCTGAAGCGGGCTTAATGACACAAACGAAACGAGCAAGTGAGCAGGATAGTTGGACCGAGCCTCTTAACATTCACTAAACTAGCAAGTGAGCAGAAAATAGACTCACAAATGCTAACTTCTCTAGTATAAAGACATTAATACTTCTGTCTAGCTATCTCGGCTAGGCGTTGGTAAACTTCTCACAACCCAACGGAGCACCAACCATCTCGGCTAGGCGTTGGTAAACTCTCAACTTAGTGAATAATTTAGGCGGTTTCATTTTAGACTGTTTAATATGTGTTTTCGTGAATGTGAGTGCATCCAGTTTCAGCTATGTATAGGATAAAATACATGACAAGTAACCCTCCTATAAAATTACTAAAATGCGTGGAAATAAATGAATAAAAAAATAATGCTTGTGTTTGTTATTGTGAAATTATGTCAATTTTAAAACGTGATTAAAATGTATGTGTTACAACTCAGTCTATGCATGTGAATCCATAACACACACAGGAGAAACTAAAACATGATGTGATGAAGGCAAGCGATTAGTGAGTGGAAAGACAACAGACGAAATCAGTATGGGGGAGATCCAGAGCATCTCACCGGGAGAGGACATTTAACTCAAGAGCCAGAGCATCTCACGGAGAGAGCACATTTAACTCGAGATCCAGAGCATCTCACCGGGAGAGGACATTTAACTTGAGATCCAGAGCATCTCACAGAGAGAGCACATTTAACTCGAGATCCAGAGCATGTCACTGAGAGAGGACATTTAACTTGAGATCCAGGGGCAGAACAAGGTCATACACTGAGTTACAAAAGTGCGCTCTGCAAACACTACCACACGAGACTCCTTCTCGACACAGCCAGCCTCTCTTCCTCTTCCTCTTCCTCCTTTTCTCTGGTGAGCCGGCAGGTTAGTGGTCCAAGCATGATGGGACTGGGCTCCAGTGTGGAAGGGAACTCCCTCACAAGACCTGGCACGAACCTGTAATAAAGACACAAACAAACCAGAGCACACATACAGATGCACGCATATCTAACACCTGCTAAAAAATTGTTAAAGGACCCAACAATCCTCCTACAAGATGTTTAAAGTGCTGTTTAACGTGATTACCCAATATAGATCTTTTTCCTCATAACAAACTGCATATGCACTGCAATACAGTTCACACCTACAAACAAATAAGTCCTGTATAAATAAAACAACTTTTGGGAGGGTTACATCTGCCCGTGTCAGTATCATGTATAAAAACACTCCAGCATTACTCTTGAGAGAATAACTTCTTTTTCCTGCAAAAATGGTTGGTTGTGGTGTCTGAAAATGTGAATGATCTTTAATGTTACAGATATATTTCTTTTGGCTTGCTAATCTTGCTATAAGTAGGTTATTCTTTTGTAAATTAGTCAACAAATGTTTTTTTGCTATGCTCAGTGCTAACCACATTGTGTGTACCTGTGTGTACGTGTGTATAACTTAAATAGGGCTAACTAGTTTCCACATTAAAGTACTGAGAATATCCATGCATGCATGGATCATAAAAGGGAATCAAGTTACTCAGTAGATTAGAGGGAAAAAAAACAAAACCACCAGGAAGCAGTAAATACTGTGTGTTACTCGTTTGTATTTATTAGCATGTCAGCTGCAGGATGGTCCAAGTGTTGCTTTGTGATTAACTGATCACACATCACACACACCCTCCAGTAAGTTGAATGAATTAATGAAATTTATTTATAAAGCACTTTTTACAACAGATGTTGTCACAAAGCCGCTTTACAAATGTCTGAGTCCAAGCCCCTAGTAAGCAAGCCAAAGGTGACAGTGGCAAAGAAAAGCTCACTAGAGCACGAGGAAGAAACTGTTAGAATCTGGTCCAAAGTGACCAGTCCTTCAGGTTCGATCTCCTCTAAGTTCCCCTCTGCCCTCCGTCCTCTGTAGCCAGATCAATCCGGGGAAGTCAAGAGACATTGACCCCAAGGTAGTGAATCAAGAGAGTTCCACTTTATTGAGGAAAGTACAGAGTATATATGTGTCCTATATCTACTATCTAAATCTACAGGATGATGGGGAAAAGTGAGGCATGTTCTAAGGGTCTACGTAGAAAGGAAAGAGACAAGGTTAGTAAAGATTAGATGTTCTCTGCATGAACGAGCCACGAGCTGTTCCTGTGCCTGCCATGAGCCACTCCTGTGATTATAGAGAGAAAGGGAGAGAGAGAGAGAGAGAGAGAGAGAGAGAAAGAGAAAGAGAGGGGTAAAGGAGACACGAAGAGAGAGTGGATGACCTCGGGCGACCAGCTCGCAGTCAAGCCGCCATGTCATGGCTGATAGGCAGAGACCTTGCGTTCGGTGCCTGAAGACAGAAAGGCTCCAGTGTCTAACAGAAACCTTGAGAGGTACTAAGACTCAAAAGGGGGGCCCATCCTCCTCTGGACAAAAGTTGACAGCCTAAACAAACACATTAGTAGAATAAACAGTTACATAGTCTAGACAAGTCACAAAATAAATACAAATAATCAGAATTTTAATCAGAATTAATCATCTTTTAATTTTAATTTTATGTTTATCTATTAAGGAGGAAAAAGCCACGGATGGTAAATATGGAATAGTAGAACAATGGATCAATGACCCTTGACCTTACTGTGGTCATGCCTAGTACAGTGCCTAGAAGATGTTCAAGAAGGCTTCAAGAAAATAAACTCTGAGAAAAGGAGAAAGAACTGTTGCTGAGTGTCTGAGTGTTATGAGTGTTTACTCACAGGAGTTTTCAGGTAGTTAATGTAGGAATAACTGTATATATCACCATGACAGCCATAACGCATCATCTTTTGGTAAGGAGGTGTGCACCTGTATTTTGTTAGGTAGTTAGTCAAGCACTATAGATTAGGATCAGGGCTGAATTTTTTAGTCCTTTTCCTTAGCACCAGCCATGTCTCTTTACTGTCTCCTAGCTAGGCAAAGCATGGTGTGTATTTGAGAGATTTGGAACCAGTAAACATTTAACTGCTTTGCCTCATTCCAGCCTGGTGTGAGTTTAGGACCAGGAACTCTAGTGCAGTGCCACTGTGGGAGGGTTCACACTCTGTGGTATGTTCTCAACACATGTCAAGCTGTGTCAGAACAAAGGCAGCTACGATGAAACGGTAGTGAAGATAGATTAAAAAAATATTCCTCTGATGAAGATGTAACCTCGTCAAAGAGGGGCGCTCTCTTTCACCCCTGGACCACAGACCAGACCTAGGACACACTGGTGCCTTTTGGATTAGCAACAATGCCATAAATGTTCCAGCTATCAACACTGCCTGGCTCCTAACCCTCAACCCCCTCTCCCTAATGGGTCATAAACTGGTGGATGGTCAGGTGAGAGGCTCTAACCAGCCTTGGTACAGTAAGGAAGACCATAAATTCCATTAGACTTAAATTCCTACCAGGGCAAATAACTTTGCTCATCCCACAGATTTACAAAGTATCAACTCACCATTTAATCTACTATGATGTCAAA
This sequence comes from Electrophorus electricus, assembly GCF_041902795.1. Lineage (NCBI taxonomy): Eukaryota > Metazoa > Chordata > Actinopteri > Gymnotiformes > Gymnotidae > Electrophorus > Electrophorus electricus. Next base: position 958,019 of record NC_137508.1, read on the forward strand.
TAATCCACCATTTACATTTACATTTACAGCATTTAGCAGACGCTTTTATCCAGAGTGACTTACAACAGTGCTTTGTCATTTACTCATAGAAAATATCCAAGTACAGTATAGTAGGTTAGAATTAAACATACCAATGAACTAGAATACTGTAGAATACAGGGATGAATGCTGATACCTAGAAGTGCAAAATACATAAGGTCTATCTTAAACAATGATAAGTGCTATAAACAATAAGTGCTAGAGTTTGTTAAAAAACATAAACAGTGCCCTACAATAAGTATTAAATTAGTCAGTAAATAAGGGAGCAGTGTCAGTTGTCCTTTAAATATTCTGCAAATAGATGGGTCTTCAGTTTGCATTTGAAGACTGCAAGGGACTCTGCTGTCCAGACAGCAAGTGGGAGTTCATTCCACCATCTTGGAGCCAGGACAGAAAATGGTCTTGATGCTTGTCTTCCATGAGGCCTGAAGCATGGTATTTCAAACCGAGCCATACTTGAGGTTTGAAGTACTTGAGGTATGGATCAGGCTTTGACCATTGACCTCATGTATGAAGGGGCTGGTCCATTTTTGGCTTTGTAGGCAAGCATCAAGGTTTTAAATCTGATGCGTGCAGCTACAGGGAGCCAATGAAGGGAGCGCAGCAGTGGAGTAACGTGTGAACTTCGGAAGATTGAAGACCAGTCGTGCTGCTGCATTCTGGACAAGTTGTAGAGGTTTGATGGCTCTTAGAGGAAGACCAGCAAGTAACGAGTTGCAGTAGTCCAGCTTTGAGATCACAAGAGACTGCACAAGTACCTGGGTAGCTTCCTGTGAAAGAAAGGGTCGAATCCTTTGTATGTTACAAAAGAGGAATCTGCAAGACCGGGTTAGATTAGAAACAAGTTCAGAACGACAACTGGTTGTCCAAAGTTATGCCCAGGCTACGGGCCACTTTGGATGGTGATACCAGGGAGTTCTCAAAGGAAACAGTGAGGTCATGGTAAGGCTTGGGAGTACCTGGGATGAACAGAAGCTCAGTTTTACTGGTGTTGAACTTCAAGTGGTGGGCTGTCATCCATGATGCAATGTCAGTCAAGCATGTCGAGATGCGTCTGGAGACCTGCGTGTCAGAGGGTGGAAAAGAAAGAAATAATTGAGTGTCATCGGCATAGCAGTGGTAGGAGAAACCATGAGAAGATATTACATCACCAAGAGAACGAGTCTACAAAGAGAAGAGAAGGGGGCCCAGTACTGAGCCTTGTGGAACACCAGTGGAGAGTCTACACGGTTTGGATGTGGATCCTCTCCATGTCACCTGATAGGACCGTCCATCCAGATAGGCCTGAAACCATCTCCAAGCAGAGCCAGTCACACCAAGCCTGGAAAGAACAGAGAGAAGAATGTTGTGGTTCACTGTGTCAAAGGCTGCTGAAAGGTATAGAAGAATCAAAACAGATGACTGTTTGGCAGCTTTAGCAGGATGAAGTTTCTCAGTCACTGCTATGAGGCCCATTTCTGTAGAATGTGCCGGTTTGTAGCCAGACTGATTGGCATCATGCAGCTGGTTCTGGGTGAGAAAAAGAGACAATTTATTATAAACTGCTTGTTCAAGGGCTTTTGAGAGGAAAGAGAGAAGTAATGCCGGTCTGTAGTTGGTAACGCTGGAGCTGTCAAGTTTGGCCTTCATGAGGATTGGTACCACCCTGGCGGTTTTGAATGCAGTAGGCACGTATCCAGAAGATAAGGAGTTGTTGATGATGACAGAGATGAAAGGAAGCAGATTTCTTGCAATTGTTTGCAACAGAGCAGAAGGAATTGGATCCAGCGGACATGTAGTCGGATTGCTGGAAGTCAGGAGTTGAAGAATTTCATCTGTGGATAAAGGAGAAAAAGAAGTCAGAGAGTTGGATGTTGGGGAATGCACGTTGGTTGGAGGGGTGGGAACAGTGGAAAAGAACTGGCGGACTGCTGCAACCTTCTCCTCAAAGAAGGTGATAAAATCCTCTGGAGTAAGAGATGAGGAAGGAGGGGGAGGGGGAAGATTAGGGAGAGAAGAAAAATAGTGAAGAGCTTGCGTGGACCAGATGATGATGATTCGAATTTCTCTCTGTAGTAGGATGACTTTGCAGATGTTACTTCCAGTGAGAACTTGGAAAGGAGAGACTAGTATGAGCTGAGGTCTGAATCTACATGAGATTGCCTCTACTGTCTCTCTGCAGTCCTTAGTTCTCTTGAGGAGATTCATTGAGGAGGAGAGTGTAGAAATGAAAGTATTTGTAACTGTATCCAAAGAGAGAGAAGACAGAGAGTCAGGGTGAGGAAGGGTGGACACAATAGTAGAAGTAAGGGAAGAAGGAGTTATGGAGTGCAGATTGCGACGGAGGAAGGAGGAACATGTTGGAGAGGACTGGATGGAAAGAGAAGGAAGGGAGAGAGAGAAGGATAGAAAGTGATGGTCCGAGAGGTGGAGGGGGGTGACTGATGTCCGATGTTGTGGTGGTGTGGGTGAAGATCAGGTCCAGAACATTGCCCGCTTTGTGAGTCAGAGGAGAGTGGTTGAGGGTGAGGTCAAATGCTGTCAACAGCAGAAGGATGCAGGAGGAATGTAGCTTGTCTGATAGAAGGTTGAAGTCACCAAGGAGAATGAGTGGATTTCCTTCAATGGGGAATTGACTCAGAAGGATGTCGAGCTCATCAATGAAGTGATCTAGGGAACCTGGAGGGCAGTAGATAACAATGATAAGAAGTTTGGTGGGGAAAGATCCTGTAATGGCATGAAATTCAAAAGAGGAGATGGAAAGTGTAGAGAAGGAAAGTGGAGTGAAACGCCACTCTGGAGACATTAGTAAACCTGTGCCACCACCCCTGCCGAGACGCCTCGGAGAATGAGTGAATGGAAAGGCAGAGGACAGGGCAGCCAGAGTCGCCGAGTTCTCAGAGGTGATCCATGTTTCTGTCAGAGCCAGGAAGTGTAGGAAGTGGAGGGATGCTAATGCTGAGATGAAGTCAGCCTTCTGGACAGCAGATTGGCAGTTCCAGAGCTCTCCTGCCACCACAATATGTGATGGTGTGAAGCGTTGTGAGTCAGTGAGGTTGCTGAGATTGAGACGTTTATGATTGTGTCGAGGAGATCTGTGGGATATGTGGACAGGAATTGAGAAACACGTTTCAGATGCTTGATTTGTGGATGTATGAGATAAAGGATTGAGATAATATGAGAAGATACTTAGCTGAGTTTGTGAAGTCCTGTAGGTGAGATGTCGATAAACTGATTGAGAACACCACCAAACCTCCTCCAGATGTTGATTACTGCTACAGACACATGTGGACTCGTCCTATTTTAACTCAGTTCAATAAGTTCTGAGCCCGCCCCTCAATTCACACCTAAGGTCAGGGCAAAACTACACCTGTAGTGAGTAATTACTGCTACCAAGCAACTAACAACTAGGCTTAGACAACAAGCCTTGAATCTAAGACAAAAGTAAGTGAACTCAGAGCCTACCTTAACCAACCAGATGATAATCCAAAGAGACAAACCAAAGCACACCAATAATGTCTGCTGATTTTAATATAATCTCTAGATTGTGATGTGTGCTCCTGTTATTTATAAGTGCCCATTGTCGCATTACTGTGTTCATTACTTGTCCTTCATTAGTTTGTATTATTCACTCCTATTACTGGTTTACGTCATTAGGCTTGTCAGCAATGATTCTAGTGAACTAGCCACTCCTGGTCATTAATAGATTCCTAGTCTCTGATTGTTGTGCATGTGTCTCTTATCTCTGATGACTCAGTAAACATACCTTGGTTATTACGTATGTGAGCCAAGAGTGATATTATAATGTTTGGTAGACAAGAAATAATCGGATTGCAGACTTTTGTGAGTTGAGACTGAATTATTAATCATTAACACATGAATTAAAATGAATACATTTTCCCTGTTAATCAGGGTGATGCCACAATACAATTTACCAACTGTAACTAACAATTTATTAAAAGCACTTAAATTGCTACAAAACCATTACATCACTCTCATTCAGGAAATAACAAGCACGAAAGGGTTAGAAGGACATTAATCTAGTGGTCTGTCCTAGGTGCAAAAATTGTGACTTTGGTGAAGTATCACGTCTGGTCTGTCAGGACCAGACTGCAGTGTGAGTGTCTAAAAAAGAGTGCATGTGCATTCTGCCTGAACTTCGACAGCAAAAATGTTATTCATTCATGCAGAGACCAGAAATGGTTAATGCATAGAATACATAGGTTTGCTCACATAGTCACGCATTACTCCATGCATCTTTAAATGGCTGTGCAGACTCAGAGAGGACTCAGAGCCCAGGAGATAACGTTGAAATGAAAAGTAGTAAGAGTTTGGTTGAGCTTTCAAATTATTGGTCAATCAACAGAAAACTCTGCAGCAGAGTTAATCTTTGGCAGGAACTAATTCTAATAAGAGTTGGACCTAATTCACCCTGATTTTCAAAGCAAGAAATTGTGCCACGGTTAGTCATGCCTGAGATAGAAGCACGGGTGGATGATGGGAGATCACAGTACACACGACCTTCGAACCTTGTGTCCTATGTGGATGCCCAGAACAGCGGAATAAAACCCTGTTCCTGTGTCGTGCACTACTAGGTTATGGTAGTGGTGTCCAGCAACAGGAGATGCTCTCAGTGTAATTACCCTCTGGGCTGTAGTACAAGAGACCACAGTAAACGTGAGTATTCAATGTCTCAGGAGTCAAAAGGGAGATCTGACTTAAAAATCAGTGATAATGTTTTTGTATTTAAAATCAAATTCACGAAAAGCTAAAATGGGGAAAGATAATAAAGAGGTGAGGAAAAAAGGATTAAAAATGTCAATTTACTGCTATGCGCATCCTACAAAATAAAACAATAATATAAACAACTATCACAAGTTTTATTTCTAAATTACCACGTGTCACGGTTGGCCGATCATCCACCCACTCCTGCCAGAGATCATTTAAAAATGACTGTTCTGGACACAGCTGTAGTTTGCCATGCTGTCCACCAGAGGGCGACATCTCCAGAATACCCACTGTAATGGCTTGCTCGTCACTCTCTCCCTCTCAGTCAGCACAGTGGATCATCGCTCTGTCCCTGTGTGCCAAGCCTGTTGGTACATTACTGGTCCTCCTGGTCCCTTGCCTATGTACTTGTGACCTTTGGCCTGAGCCTGTTTTTGACTCCGAGTTTGCCTTTGCTCTTCCCAGTAAACCTGCGTACGGATCCTCTCAAACTGCTTGAGTCTTATGTCACTGTTCTGTTCGATCTGCAGTGCAGACAGTTGAGGCTCTCCTGCCCAGATGTGTGAGCAAGGGAGGGGATACTAACACTGCAATCAGTGGAATTACGACACTTGCTGGACTTTGACAGGAACTGGCATTCTTCCAGAGGCAGGAGACATCCTGTTGAGTGTGTGGTCCTGCCCTCCACTATGCTGCTTCCACTGTCCAAAACTGGGGTGGACATGATGAGACTTCACTCTCGCCAAGTAGATTCCTCACACTATGCTATTGTCTTGAATGTCAGTACTTAAATTCAAGTTGGTAAGTTCATTTCAAAAGCTACATGAACTTGTGTGCAAGTCTGGAGTCTTTTCAACTTGTGAAAGATCCTTCACATACTTTGTGGTCCCCTGAAGAACCAACTTGGTGTTCTCACCAAGGTGTTTCAGTTCCTGCAGCTTCCCTGGTTGAGCAGGTAGAGCATCATGTCAGTAAGACCAAGGTCACAGGTTCGATTTCCAACAGAATGCACAGTCATACTATTAAATATGTACTTGATCCAAAGATTAAGTGAACCATACATCTTCAAAACATTTCATGCTGTGACAGAGCAATGAGGCATTTAATGCTCTAACACACTTCAAAACAATTCTCATGTTTGTATGTCCCCCGCCCAAGAGTAGTCTGATGAATATATTGTATTGGTAGTTAGTGGTATCCATTAGTTTTAGTAGTTATTCAATACAATTATAGAGATTAAAACAATGCAAATGAGAATTGGTGAGCTCTATGAAACACACAGGGTGGGAGAAGGTAACCACAGCAAGGGTTTTAAAAAAGGCTTGATGGCTAGAGAAAGTAGAACCATGGTGTTGTTTGTGTGAATTAAAACTTAACTACTGTATAATGGATTTTGAGAATTTGATTCAGACAGATATCCACAAAATCAATACAATTCATAAGCTTCTTCAATGATTGCTTATCTAACCAAATTTACTTATGAAATATTTTGACATATTACAAAACATTTTGTCTTTATTTTCAGAGGTTTTAATATCTCTCCAATCCATGTCTGGATCTAGCTGTCCTTCTGACACGATTTTTCTACGTACCCCGGTGTACATGTAGAAGCTACATTCTGTTTTAGTTTTACAGTGCTTTGACGCAGTCTCGTCTAAATCATGAATGAACACAAACGTAACAGTGGCACTGGACAACTTTAAAACAACAACTTTATTCAGTGCATTCTCAGCCAGTCCATGGTGGGTTACACCTTCATCATGTAATGGCAGCATCCTCTCTGGTAGGCAGATGCGTCCATCCTGTGAGGTGATTAGCGACCCAACAGCGACTCTTCCAGCGCGGACAGCCACATGGCAGTGGTGTGGCATCACAACATGCGCGGGAAACGCAGAGAGGGACACCCCACACACTCACACTACACCCAATCCCTCATTTACACCAAACTAGCCAGCTAGAGCCTGTTCACCACTTGTTAGATAAAGACCGTTTACATTACACTGATGGACACTCTCAACACATTCTTAATGAGGACACGACTCTCAACTTGTAAAAGATAAACAAAAATTGTGCTGTGGTAACAAGCGATTGTTAGTGGTTGTAGTATTATATATATATCTATCTTATGTTTTCTGGGGGGGTGGGGGGCTTACGTGGTATCACTATGGAAACGTGGGGCGTTCAGGGTGCTCGTCGGCTCTTGTGCTGTGTGGCCGGGCTCCCTCCAGCCTCCGAA
>NC_137508.1:970000-977500 GCF_041902795.1 Electrophorus electricus
ATACAGGATTTAAGTCCGTTTTTAAAAAATGACTCTTCCAATTGAATACATTTCACACATATTAACTACATAGAAACTATTTCAGAATGACTACTTAAGTGCTGAATAACAGATATTAATTTTTCCAGCTGCTTTGAACTGTATGTATCTTTATGACGACGCAAGGCCGTTATTAAAATGGGTGTTATAAGAGTTTGTGGCTTCGCTCAGGTCTTACAGACTGTCCTGCTGGAAATACGCCCCACTGCAAATATGAAGCAATAACTACAATTCCCAGCATTCCGCACAACAGTTCACCTTTGCTACAGAGCCTCCTATGCCAGTGAATTGCAGGAAACGTTTGACAGCATCGAAAACGGATTTTACCGACATGTATGCGTTATACTAGTTAATCAGCCTTGTAAACCACATTTATATGAAACCTACTTCTTTTCGACGAATCTTTTGGGCAAGTTGAATAGCAGGAACGGTGAGCAGAGTGTTGGCGATAGGTGGGAGCCTGCGGTTATCGTCACTCCGCTGCTGAGGTGCAAGTAACTTAAAAGCAGCAAATAACACTTTAACAACAACTCGCAGCATACGACCCAAGAACCTCTCCATCCGTCTTGGGGCCATTGCGAACAGATTACAGCAACGCCACGACCGGTGTGGCTTTGGGGAAAGACACTTTACTGCCCCCACCCGGAAGCGCGGTGTAACGGCACGCCGTGACCCCAACGCGTCTTAAAGCAATTCATTTGGCTCATTGTAAATTCTCGTTTCCACACAGTCAGTTATTGGATAATAATTGTTCACATTTCAGCTCACTCAGGCTACAGTAACCTGAGTGTATCCCAATGTTGAAAAATATAATTATATAAATATAAACAAATCGGTCAATAAAGACAAAATGAGAACGATTGCAATCTACTTGGCTGCCACAAGAGGGCGACGGAGATCGGCCTAAACAAGGAACCAATCATTTTTAAATTGATCATTTTAAATCATTTTTAAATCAAGGACTCAGTCAACTCACTCAGCCCATCCTGAAAGAGTTCAACTTTAACACACACTAATACTACACTAACACACAATAATACAAATGTGATTATTTGTCATGCCAATAAAGCACCACTGAACTAAACTGAATATTGAAGTGCTTAAATATGAATAACCTTTACAATTACCTTTACAGTGGGATTGAAGATTAGCAAACTATGTGTAGTTTTCTTGCTTTTGTTTAGTTGTTTAGTGGTTAAGGTACTGGACTTCTAGTCAGAAGGTTGCTGGTTCAAGTCCTGCCACTGTTGGGCCCCCGAACAAGACTCTCAATTACTGAAGTTGTGCTCAGTCATGATTGTAAGCTGCTTTGGGTAAAAGCATCAGGTATATGTGCAACATTTAATCAGAAAGGTGTAGATGAGGGTTATACAGACCTCAATATAAAGAAACTGACTTAAGTTTAACAACTAAACTTGTGACTACACATGTATGGTGGCTGTTTAAAAATTGATGGTGGACTTTTAGCGTATTAATAGGCCTACACAGCAAAAAAAAAAATATTTAATACAAATAAAAATGAAATTTAAAAAAAGACAATGATTTAACATTAATAACAACTACATGATTATTGCATTTGATATCAGCCTATGTCGTTATTGTTTGTTGGAGGTTGCATGAGGATCTTTTGATTTAGATCAACTTAAGGATGTTTGGTTTAGGTACAAGAGCCTTTCAAGGACTGATATCACGGAGAGGCATTATTTCTTAAAAGTGCAAATTAGGGATATTTTTATTTGTTATATTCAGGTGTCATAAACGTTTACTATTAGTCATGCATACTAACCGATTGTATTGTATAACGAGGATAGCTGGGAATAAACAACTGAAAGACTAAATTACAAGTAATCAAACGTCCACATCCACATGCACAAACATAACAGCACCACCGTGTATTTCACACCACGTGTTCATCCTGGGAAGGTGTTACAGATCTGGATGACACATGCACCTGCCTAACTATGTATGATGCAGTTTAGAAACGGAGATGCTGTCAGACCGCCTCTATAACCAATCGTGATGAAGTCACCCAAACCAACCTCAGGCGTTGCACCGTCTAATGACATTTAGGGAAGACGTCAATGTTGTTCAAAAACCCCACTGGTGCCCGATGGTAATTACAAAAAACGCCCCACAACAACAGCGGAACCACCAAAAAAACCCACAAACCGCTATAGGAATATTAAAGGGGGATTCCTCACTTCCACTTCCCCGAAACTACGAGCATTTTTACACTTTATTTCGAAAATGAAACTGGCCGCACGTTTCACCGCGTGTGGCACGTAGGCTCGTGCGTTAAAGTAGCCCGCGCGGGCCATGTCAGTGCTCTTTATGACAGTAGAATCCTGCTGTTATTATTATTATTATTATTATTATTATTATTATTATGTGTAAAGACAGAACAGAACTGGGAAAACGTTTATATCTGCTTTTAAATCGAAATTCTATAATAGATTATTAATGTAGGAAGGAACAGAGTGGCCGTGGACTCAATCCGGACTCGGGGTGGTTTCTGCTACTGAATCCAGGGGCGCGTGCCAGAAATGGACGAACTGCGCATGCGCAACGCCTGCCGTCCTTCCCGTTCAAGACCCGCCCCGGGTCCTCGCCAATGAAAGCACGAGGGCTTGACCGTGGCCCAGACAAACGGAGCATCCGCGAGCGGCCGAGACCGACCGAGACCGAGCTGAGTGCGACCTTACACGCGACGACCGAGTCCCAGGTAAGGCGTGACGGGCTGTTCTGATTCAGCGCCGGTGGAGGAGAGACCTGATGTAAATCATGAAACGGGAATATTAATAAAGCTGTAAAAATACGACCGAGGGAAAAACATCTCTAATACGTTTATCGTGGAGGCGCAGCAGAAACCGATGGTGTTAAATCAGAAGATCGCAGTGGACCCTGTCCGTGATGATGTTAGTTTCTACGAGCAACCGGTTTTCTCGCAGTAGGAACAGTCTGAAACATCTCACCAAGGGCTTCAGCCTTCTTGTGTGAAGAACACATGATGTGGTGCCTTATGCAGCTGTCTCGCTATTACTCGATGCGTTGTTCCCCAAAGCGCGCGCTGAAGGTCGTGCAGACGCACCGTGATAGCCGCGCGCACAGCGGGGGTCGTTTATTATAACAGTCGCGGTCTGCTTCGCAGGAGGCTCGGGGGCAGTAGTTACGCCACCGGGAGAGCGAGCTCAAGAGAGTGGGGGAGGAGAGCGCACGAGTCTGACAGCGGATCAGCGCGCGGTATCGCTCGTGTCAGCGCCATCAACGCCGGGACCTGCACGACGGTCGGAGCTGAAGTGGAGGAGCTGCACTGGTCTGGTAACTGGTCTGCACTGCGGACGCCGGTTCAGTGGCGGAGTTGTTGCACCGGGGACCCGCTTTTCAACATCGGGCCATGGCGCACGAGCTCGTCGGAATCCCGTTGTAGGTGTGATTTACGTCCGTCGTTATGGATCGAGAGGAGCCGGTCCAGGACGCTGCGGACCTGCCCTTGCACGGACCTCACGGGCCCAGCAGGATCCGGCCGTCGTCGTACCGGGCGCTGCGGAGCGCCGTGTCGAGTCTGGCGCGGATCGACGACTTTTTCTGTGAGAAGATCGGCTCAGGTTTCTTCTCGGAGGTTTTTAAGGTGATGCTTTTCATTCCACATCGGCCTTAACATCTCCACCTCTCGCGTTGTCCAGTCAGTGCATGCGTCTGGATTTTGCTCAGTGGTTTGAGATGTTTGAGATGTTTTATTTAAAGCATATTTTGTGTCCCACGAAAATAATTGTGGCACTGACTGCAGTGATCTTAACTTGGGCTGTAGAGTGTAATAACCTACAACTGATTTATCTTGTTTTTTAAATACGCCGTTACTGTACATTCAGTTTAGTTTCTTAATAGTTGTGAAAGTTTTAGGTGGGATCGCAGGTGATATCATCTGCCTGTAACGATCAGCTCCAGGTACACACCTTACACGTGGACGTAGCTGTGATTATTCAGGAATGGTCACCGTTGGTCACGACACCCTCTCAGGGGTAAGAATATAAGAATATAAATATAAAGAATATACATTTATGGGTAAGATGGCACACAATTATCAATGCGAACCATGAGAGTATCTGTATGTTTTGTTTTGTTTTTTTTTGTACGTTTCATCTTGTTATTTGTACAAAAAATAGTTTTAAAGCACTTTTACAGAAAATTCCGGCCTAGAGCTGTAGTGTAGGGGAACCTCCCAGATATGGGATAAGGAAGAGATCTCCAGCCAGGCTTATTTAGCAGACACAGGATAGTAAATTTTTATATGAACATTAGCAGACAGATTTAAGCAGAGGTGCTCAGACCTTACAGACGACAGTTGTAATAAGCCACTAGCCAGTTTAAATGTTAAGAAGCAGGTAAGCGCTCACAGGAAGCTACTAGACATCCAGGACAGCTCAGTTGGTGGTGACCTCCAGCACGTCCAGGCGAGGCTGTTAGATGTGCTAGATGTTCCAAGGCAGGGAGACGAGGAGCTCGTGAAGATCCCTCTCTGGAATCATATCAGGCAGGTGCAGAGGGCAGGGAACCCAACAGGAGGGAAGCTCACGGCAGGCGACATGAGTATGCATACGACAGAGGGGCAGAACAGGTCGTTAGGTAAGTGTAGAGCATACAGTAATTAACGCTGGGTGTACATGGTGATCATTAACTAACGAACTGACTAAGCAAGCAGCTTATGCCTGAAGATTTGGACTGTGTCTGAGTCCAGGATGCTCGGAAGACTCTCTCTTCAGCCTTCTGCTGTATTCATAGGTGCCAGCAAAGAGCCTTCAGTTTGTGATTAAAGTTGGCATGGCAGATCATAATGGGAAACACGATGGCTGAGTTGCTTCGACGCAAGACCCTTCAGAACTCTGTAGGTTAACAATAGCATGTTATAATTGACACTTCACCAGGCAGCCAGAGTAACACTGCTGACACGGGCGATGTGAAGTGTCTGATTCTGAGGAGTCTGACTGCTACGTTCTGAGCTAACTGGAGGTGATTAGACACCAACTGCAAAGTCTACAGTTCAGGGTTATATTTTGATAAGAAGTGCTGGGTTGTGTTATTGATTAGTGTAGAGCCGAACAATAAAAAAGCAATGAGATTCCAGTATCTGAAATATCTTATTGCAGTGTGTTTGACTGGTATTGTGAGCAGTTTATTCTGTGGTTTTGTTCCAAGTTTAGCTCCAGATGTGCATTTGTGATCTACATAGTATCAAAGATCAGAAGCATAATTATATTTGAGAACCAGATAAAACTATATATGAGATTCATATAGTACTAACTGAACTGTATGATTTTATACTATGCAGGTCTTGTTCGTGTGTGTGAGTGTGTGTGTGAGTGTGTGTGTGAGTGTGTGTGTGAGAGTGTGTGTGTGCATCAAAGCCCAGACTGTTTTCTGCCATTTTTATTCTTGAATAGACAAAGGTTGATAATTGTAATTTTAATAGATATTTGATGTTGAGATGTAAGAGAATTTATTTTTTCTCTGTATTTAAGGTTTTTTTTACCTGTTAACCGCCTCCAATCCGGACGGTACACACACTTCCCTTCGGCCCCACGTTCCACAAACCATGACGCAAATAAAGTCTCATGAACTCAAGTTCGTTCACATCAGTAATAATTAACATGCATCACAGCCTCTCCTCTGTGGGCTCTCTGAGCTTCCTGTGAGGTGTAATGTACACAGATCACGCGCATACCTTTTGTTTTCTCACTTTGTAGACTTCCTTTTTTGTTGTTTGAACCTGTCGTGTTTAATGGTGGACAAACACCACATGACGCCACATTTGTTTGCTCTGGATATGAGCCTTGTTGAGTGCTGAGAGACTCCTGACTGACTCCTGACTGACTCCTGACTGACTCCTGACTCCTGACTCACCAGAGTTTGTCTCCAGCTGGTTTGGACGGAGGACTGTGCACCTCTTTCTCTTCATGAGAAACTCTTAGCAGCATGTTTCCATGTGAGAATAAGATGTTTGGTCTAACATTTTAGTGGACCTTGCTCCAATTACTCTGAACAAGAACTGATCGAATCCTTTGATCAAAACTAGATCAGGATGTTTTTGAGTGGCATTTGATCGATGCGATTTTTGCCTCATCTGGAGGGTTATTGATCAGAGTCCTAATCAGGGATGTAGTGTTTTCTCTTTTTGCATTGATACCTCTGACAGCAGGAATTCTAAATTCCATTTCGGGGCCCCTCAGGCTGACGTGTAATTGGTGCGTGCAAATGTGATTTTCCCTCTCAGCAGTGCTGCATGGTCAAGCATAATGAGTTGCTCTCTGCCTGTGCTTTATTAGTGTTGTAGGAACAGAGCCACTCACTGTCTTGGGTAGGATTTACCTACACAGATGGTTATTGGTTTGGGAATCAAATCAATAAGAGCATTGATTGAGGCGGAATCCCACCAGGACCAAACATTTAGTTTGTTTCCAAATCAGGTTTGGGAATATTCAGATATCTAGATATGGGATTTCTTATCTAAATAGTTTTAAATAGGGTTGCACTACTGGTACTGTGTGTAGCACATAACATGTCATACCAGAATGAGCTGTGTAAAAAAATAAATACCCACATTTATGTGTTGTCCACATCCTGAGCATCTCAGGAAATCATGACAGGTTTTACAACTTTGAGTCTTGGTTTGTGCAAGAGCCACCAAACAAATGATTTTGGTCAAAAACTGCAAGTGCTTTTAATATGTTGCATTGTCTTACAGTACATTTATGGCATTTAGCTGACACTTTAATCCAAAGCAACTTACAATTATGACTGAGTACAAGTTGAGGGTTAAAGGGGCACAACAGTCACAATTTGGCAGTGGTGGGACTTGAACCAACAACCTTCTAATTACAAGTCAAGTACCTTAACCACTAAGCTACCACTGCGAAATAAACATAATCAGATTTTGGGCCATACCACATTGTCAATGTCTAGTTTTTAATGAAGAAACACATCATGCTTCTCACATAGCCCACAGGGTAGTTCTTCTGTGTAGCCACACTGACATAGCTGTGGAGTGTGTTTTTGCTGCCAACCGATTTATGATTTACTTTAGACTTTTTTGGATTTAAACATAGCAAAATTGAACATAAGCATTGTAGTTGCGAAATGAATAGCAACATTTCTAAGTGAAGAGCAAACATGAGGTGTTTTCTTAGACACAGGCCAGCTGTTGTTTATTTGCATGTCAGGTGTACTGTGTTGAGGCCAGTGTGGAGTGTGGAGTGTTGGTGTGTGTATTTCTCGGCATGATGTTGTGAAGATGACCTTGGGTTCCAGCAGGTTGTCTGGGATGATGGGTAATCCAGTAAACCTGTTGGTGTTGAGTGGCCTCTAACACCGTTACCTCCTAAACTCGCCACACTCCCCTAAGCCTTCACCTCCTCAGTCTGTTTGCATCTCCACTCCCTTCTTAATTCACACTTTTATTCTCTTGCT
>NC_137508.1:980000-1070000 GCF_041902795.1 Electrophorus electricus
ACCATCTCAAGGCTTCTGTTCCAAATGTATTCCCGTTCAGTGGCTTTTCTGTTCAGGGTCATTTCGAAATAGTTGCCCATGGTAATGGACTACACAGTAGAGATACAGAGGATCTAGATCAGGTTGGACAATACTGGAGGTGTACTTTTAATATGCACAGCTGAATGTCACAGGACAGGACTGCTTTTAAAAAATCAAAACAGGACAAGGCAGTAAATGTTTGATCCATGGCATGATATTACAGGAAACAATACAAACAGAGTTGAGAAGAATGCATTAGAATGTTTTTGACAGTACACTATAGAAATGAAAGAAATGAACTAAAGCGTTCGACTATAATTACAGACTTTATATTTTGTGTGTATATATAGTAGGCAAAAACTGATCTCGCTGTCTTTGCAGAACTGTCTCGTGCGCTGTGAGAATGGTGCTTTCACGGCTGTGGTCGGAGATTTTGGTCTGTCTGAGAAAATCCCTGATTATAGGTCAGTGCCTTTTTCATCTCAACGGAGAGTACCATGGAGAAACCACAGGCCTCAGATCAGTTTGTAAGAAATCACATACCTCAGCTGCAAAACATTTCTGATGGCCCAGAAAAGTGGACATTTTAAGACCGGTTTTGGTCCAGGTGTAACCTGCACTGTGTGCACTTGTTAGAAAGCTGACAAACAGACAGGGGGCTCATTATAGCTGGCTTGGCTGCACATTTTGCAGAAGTGCATAACAATCTGCATGAATAAATCAGCACACTTGCAGGCATAAAGTTCATATTGTTTAAATTATTTGCATATGGCATTTTCTGTTCTCTTTCATGTATACAATACACTGTCAGGCCTCAATAGGCCATTAAATCCTACCAATGCCTTGCTCTGCTGCAGTGATGGTGTGGAGAAGCAGCCCCTAGCTGTGGTGGGCTCCCCCTACTGGATGGCTCCGGAAGTACTAAGGGGAGAGCTTTACAATGAGAAGGTACCTCTGCCATCATATCCCATAATTAGTTTATCTTAGTGACTTCTTATCCTGAATTGATGATGCACCGTGCATTTCCCGGACAGGTGGATGTTTTTGCGTATGGCATCATTCTGTGCGAGATCATTGCGCGTATCGAGGCTGACCCAGATGTGCTGCCGCGAACAGAGGTACTACCCGACACTGGCCAATGGAGAGGTCATCCAGTGTTCAGTATCTTCACACTCATACATGTAAACCATATCATAACAACATGTCTCTGCGACTACGACAGCAATCCATACGACTACGACAGTTACAGTTACAGCCTTTAATTTGTGCTGGCACAGCTTGGTGGGATGTGTGTCAGTGACGACATGTGTAGTGTGTGTTGGGAGAATACTTATAAAGACGGTTTGCCTTTCACTGTCTTTTGAAACATTCGCACAGTGACAGGCGTAACCGGAAATGGGGATGAGAGGCCACATGAAGTCGCTCAGCGTGTTATGGACCACCTGCAATTTGTTGTTAACATGCAAGTTAAAAGCAAATAGCACATGGGTCACATGACCACGTCCCTTCTCTGTCCTGTCCTGTTTACCCACAAAGCCTCTTCTGACAGAATAGTCACTACAGCTGATCAACTAACTGGTATTGTGTCGTAAGATGTGAATTACTCTACTCACGCTTGAAGGTTTCATATGTGCGTCCTGTAATTATCCATGTAAAAGGGCCCCTAGTGTCTGCAGCAAGGCTGAGTTGTTGATCACTTCCTAAGGTGTGTACTAGCAGGCAACTGTTATGAAAGGGTGAGAGCGCCCCCTGTTGGTGCTTTTTTTTGGCACAACAGCGTCTCAGCTGTCAGGATTTCTGCCCCTTACAGAAGGTTTACACTGTAAAAAAACATTTCCAGCGTGAAACCCACATACATCTTTTTTTAATTTGGGTTGTTTCTCAGTGTCTCTTTCCTGAGGCAGGAGGAGTTTTTGTCAGAGTGTCATGTGACTGTTTCTGTGCAGGACTTTGGTCTGGATGTGGAAGCATTTGAGCACATGGTCGGAGACTGTCCACCAGAGTTTCTCACCCTGGCTGTCAACTGCAGCAATGTAAGACACACACACACACACACACACACACACACACACACACACACACACATTTTTTATTTATATATATAGGGAACACACACACACAAAATTGATGTACACTTTTTTGTGTATCTGTGCTTATACATGTGCTGTGAAGGTATTTGGTTTATGGAGTTGAACCTGAATTAAACTATTGTACTTAAGTTGTACTTTTCCTTGACAGATGTGTGCAGAGAGTCGTCCTTCTTTCTCGGACATTGTTGTCACCTTGGAGGCGATGGACAGAGAGCGGGAGAAGACTGAGGTTCCCGTGTTTCTAGGTGAGTGGAGGTTTTTGCTCCCAGCAGCCTGGAAGTAGTGGGTCAGGAAACCAGGCACAAGATTGGAGCAGGTCCCCTACTCCCTCTGTGCTCACTCCCACAGAACCCGTCGCCGTTGACGAGAGCCCATACCGGAGGAGGAGTTCCCCGTGTTACCCGGGCGACCAGCGTCTGTCGCGGAGCCAGTCGGACATGCTGCCCCCAGCCCTGTCTCCGTGCCTGGGCACGCCGGTGCGCATCAACCCCTTCTCCCTTCGCCAGGATCTGAACGGCGGCCGTATCAAGCTCTTCGACACGCCCAGCAAATCGGTCATCTCTCTCACCTTCACCCTGCCCCCGCCCCCTGACCCGTGCGCCTCTCCGCCGCTGGGCGGGGCCCCCACGCGCCGCGGGCCCCCCCGTAGGTGCCAGTCCCTGCCCTGTACCCCTGAGCTGGCGAGGTCACTCCGCGAGTCGGACACCCAGAGCGTGGAGGAGAGGGAGCGAGAGATGAAGGCTAGAGAGAGAGGTGGCAGGAAAGGGGAGGTGGACCTGATGGATGGCTTAGCCCTGGATCTAGGGGTGGTGTCTCTGGAGCGGGTGGAGGAGGAGGGTGAGGGCCTGTGGCGCTCCGAACCCATGGACTGCAGTAGCTCTCCTGACACAGTTGAGGGTGCGAACAGTACCACAGGAAGACCCCTCCTCTGCAGTTCTTCATCCTCCTCTTCCTGTCGGCAGTCCAACAGCTGGGTGACGCCCATTTCAAACGGACCCCCATCGCTGCCGCCCATCCCCCGCCTGGACAACAACAACGGTCTGCTAGGAGCCGGGCGCCCGTTGCCATGGGTGCGGCTCGACGGTTACCTCAAGCACCATGCCCAAGAGCGCTTGGCACGTCCTGCTGTGCAGGACGAGGTCATTTCCTGTCCGGGATGCTGCCTGGTGGGATTCAGCTTCCCGTCAGTGTGCCTGCGTGGAGCCCTGCCCCCTAGGCATGGCCCACTGCCACGCCCATACAGGAATCTCAATGGTAGAGAGCCAGCAGCTGCCACGGCAGGCAATGGAATGCTTTGTCGAGGAGTAAAGGGTCTGGCTCCGCCCACAGCGCCCTGCGAGCCAGCGTTGCCCCTCCCAGAGGCGCAGACATAGGCAGACATAGGCAGACATAGGCAGACATAGGCCCCTGTCGGGGTTGCCATGTAACGGGCTGCATGTCAGCTTGTGCCAATCACGGCTGTGGGAAAATTACTGGTGACATTACATGGTGAAGTGTGAAGAAGGCATGGATGGCAAGGAGTGTGTGTGTGTGTGTGCAGTGTTGGAACTCTTTGCAGGGTTTGTCTTGATGCTGCACTGTGATATTTGAGTTTATATGAATGTAAACTAGTTGTTTGTGAGGAATTTGAAGGTGCTATTGAGACAACAATCCTTCAACTTTAAAAGCCACTGTGCTTTAAAAAAAAAGCTCTCAAATGGTGTGTGTGTGTGTGTGTGTGTGTGTGTGTGAGTGAGAGAGAGAGAGATAGTGATCCCACGATATTAGTTCAAGCTTTATTTTGATAATCACTCCTTTGAAATTGGGGGAAAGACCTGTGTGTGTGTGTGTGTGTGTGTGTGTGTGTGTGTGTGTGTGTGTGTGTGTGTGTGTGTGTGTGTGTACGTTTGGGAATGTGTGTTCTTTGTTAATGATCCAAATTCCAAAATAAATCAGAGTGCATTCTGATCAGCTCACAGCGTCTGAGAATGATGGGAATGTGTGTGTGTGTGTGTGTGCGTGCGCATGTTTTTATGTGTCTGTGGGGGGGTTGAGTTTAGAAGCAATGTGTGCAATAAGCTATGGCTGAGACAAACTCCACTTTTTTAATGGGTCATGCACCATTTTTAGTACAATAGGGAAAATTGGTTTTACTTGTATTGTGTAATTTTTCAGTATCTCCCTCTAGTGGTAGGAAGGGATTCTTACTGGCCAGGTTATTGCTGCTTAAAAAAGTACTGCAGTTGTGTCCAGGTATTTTCAAATGGCAAACGGTAAGTCAAACAGATCACACAGGATGGAGATGGTCCCTGAATTGTGTAAAAAAAAAAAAAAAAGTTGACGGGTGCAGGACTGAAATAGCTAGCATTTACCTGATGCTTTTTATCCAAAGTGACTTACAATTCTGACTGAACACAACTTGAGCAATTGAAGGTTAAGGGTCTTGCTCAGGGGCCCAACAATGACAACCTGGTGGTGGTGGGACTTGAACTGGTAACCTTCTGATTACTAGTGCAGTACCTTCACCACTGAGACTCCGCTGTCCTCCTCCCACAGATGCCCATGTCATGATGAAGACTGATGATGATGATTTGGAAACATTTATGACATTTTATGGGACTAGAATGGCATTGTAGTGATTATTCAGTCCTTGCCTAAAGTTTTATTGCCTTAAAAGCGACAAAATAAACACGTCCAGTGTCCTGTGTGATCTGGTGACCTCCTTTTCTAACGTAATGCCGTGACTCTAAACTTCATCCACCCTCATGAGTCCTCATTTTTGTAAAGCGTGTCTGCGTGCACATGCCTGTATTCAGACCTCTGCACGTGCACGTGGAACTGCAAAAGCGTGACGTGTCCCCACCAACGCATGCCTGCCACGGTCCTGCCCACAGCGAGTGTCCTGCGGTACCGCCATCCTCTGCCAGCAGCGCGTCAAAAGGGGTTCCTCTTCCAGTTTTTAGATATCGTACCAAGTGTATTGTCTGGACTTAGCTGTGACTCTGGTAGCCGAATAAGCTCTTTTTGAACATGAGGGAATGCAATTAGACCTGCAGGTGGAGAGGATGGTAATACTCTGCTCGCTCAACCAATTTTTTCTGACACGTACTCACATTTCATCAGGTCATCACGGAGGCGTTTCACTGATATGATGTCGCCACAGTTTAATGAAGGAAAAATCAAAACTGAATTAGTTTAGTTATCGTTTCCATCCCTAGAGTGCTAGTAACGGAAGTGTGTAAATGGTGAGATGGATATGAAGATTCGATTTTAATTCCTCAGTGTGAATTTACTGTGTAAAGGTGTTTTTTTTTTGTTTTTTGTTTTTTTTTTTTTTTTACCTTGTTTTCCCCCTTAAAAGCACTTATAACAATATTGTCAATACTGGGGAAAATCAGCTTTAATAAATGTAATTGATCTGTGTTATTTATGAAGCTGTCTTAAAGATTAAAAAGATTGAACACTGCTGTCTGTGGTTGTTGGCGTTCCAGTTCATGCCAGTCTCACCCCAACTGTTGGAAGCATTTGTTTGTCTAAAATGTTTTTGTTTGCTTCAGCGTTAACATTCCCCTTCATTAGACCCAAGTGGCCCGGCCCAGACCTGAAGAACAGCCCGTGACATTTTCTCTCCTCCGTCAAACTTTAAGGTTGTCATTGTGCTTTCTGGTAGGCAGCGTTCTCCTGGTATCTGCCAAACCCAGATTTGTCTATCAGACTTCCAGATAGTAAAGTCTGCTGCACCGCTCCAGAGAAGGCATTTTTACTGCTCCAGTGTCTAGTGCTGGTGTGTTTTTACACTACAGAGTGCTTAATTACGTACTGAGTAAAAATCGCCTTGGCTCTGTTCTTTCACTCACTACCGAGTTCTAAACTTCCCCTGGAAGTGACATCAGCACCAGAGTGATGTGTCAGGAGCTCTGTGAAACAGGGTCCTTGGTCCAGCAGCTCACACACATCTCAAAGTGTGCAGCATGTCTGATTTAATTCCTTGGCTGAGGTGGTTTGGCTTGTAGACACTTTTTCACAATAATTGTATTTATTAACTGACTTGCAGCAAAGATGGCATCTCATGACAGTACCATGTCAAACATCACTGAGCTCTTCACAGTGACCCCTTACTGCCAGTGTTGGTCTGCAGAGGTTGTACAGTAATGTGAGAGTGCTGATGTGTAAATTTGAAGTGCTCACACCTTAACACCAAAAACATGTTTCATTTGTTATTGAGAACATGAATGCATGTTCTGGCCATCGCTTAAAGACCTACTAGAGCAGGTATATGAGTCGGTGTGTACACCGAGGATCTTTTAAATGATTTTTGGTTATTTACATACAAACAAAAAGCCTAATTTTTAAAAATTGCAGTTACACCATTGACCATTAGGTTATGCTACGCTGCTGCCATCTTCTGGCCATCTATGAAAATGTCTTACTTTTAGTATTGCTTTTCCCTAATCTGGTTTGCTGCAATTTTAGTATTTCCTCTGGTCTAACTCACCAGTACTGGGACCAGTCTCAGCCAGGGTTCCCAGCAGTGATGCAGAAACACGTTATTAGCTCCCTGTGGTTCCCTGGACGAGCAGTAAATACCCCCCCCCCCCAACAAATACCCCTCACCACCCCACCCCAACTAACTCCATTTACATAAAATACATACAAATTTGTGTAATATATTCACTTTCGTTTTATGGCATACCTATAGCTTAATTCTCCCTTAGAAATCTTGATTATTAAAAATTTTAAACCATATAACAAATATTTTATAACTCATAAATAGATCTGGGGAATAAATCACAACCAGACACTAACCTTAAAGTTTGCACGTCATTTTAAAGCAAAACTATTATCTGCTTATTTCCTTTGAATATGGTAGTGTTTTCTGCCAGTCATTTAGGAAGAGACCTATAGATTTAAGTGAATAAGACATTTCAAAGCTCAGTTATACTCTTGTATATTAGGTTATGATCAGACTCATTTGTGATTATTAGTTTATGGACATGCTATTCTGAAATCTTAAGAGAAACCACCTTCTCACATCAATGTGCAAAGAAAATTATTTAAAACTCACCATTATTAAAATATCAGAAAAAGGCACACTGATGCCTCCAGCCATTCCATGAACTTATCTTCACCGTAGAAAAGATCCTGATCCTATAAACTTGATGCAAGCACACCCAGGTTTCTCTCAAAACATTTTTCCCCATGTGGAAAGTGAAATGCTTTGTCCTAAAATTCATTCTTTCCTTGGAATAGTGGTGTACTGATAGTATTTGCTATCCCTAAAATATATTAAATCCATAAGATACTACAAGAAAATCTACAAGAACTCTTGCAGAAATTGAAAAATGTTCTGCCAATAACGAGTGGCAACTTTAAGACAGGAAAATCAGGTAGGTATTATGCTCCATCAGATGACATGGAATGACCTTTAAATTTGGAACTTTAAACTAGGGCTTAATCTGTGGGTGTTTCTTTGCTGGTTTACTTATATACTGCATGTTTACATTTAACTTTACTTATGCTCCCTGTAGAGGGCGCTATGTATTATTAGTGTCATGTTTAAATGACACTGAATTATCAATATCAAATTACATTTTTCGTTATGCAGTAATGCACCTGTATAACTTAATATTACAATATGTCTGCTGATGAACATAGATCATTATCATTACCTAAACCTTAGAGATTTATTTCACTATAATTTGAGATTTAAGATTTCAAGATCTCAAGAGCTGCCATAACAGAGAAAAGAAGGGGCTTTTACTGTAGAAAGAGGGCTTTTACTGTAGGAATACACACTGAATTTGTGAAGTGTTTACTGGGAAGGCTGAGGATGGTCCCCAGGGGCCCCTGAGCACATGCAGGGGTCACTACCACAGTACCACGTGTTCAACAATGTCAGCTCAGATGAAAGCGGAGTATGGGGGCACGTTCTACACTAGTGAGATGTATCAGCAGGTGGTGTGCACCATCTAGAGGACGGAGGATGACCTGTGACAGAACTGTGACAGACTCAGCTGATGGGTATGGAGGCCAAGATGAAAGTATAAGAGTTTGATCTAAGAGACTGAAAAGGACACGTTTATCTCTCAGAAGTGAGACCGAGACAGAAAACAAATCGGCAGGCATTATCAAAGCAATTTTCCACAAAAATGCACCCCCAGTAATGATACCCAGGCATTTAAAAATTATTTTTTCAGACTTAATCAATCATTTAGCAGAAGAACCAGCATCCGGTTATTTGATCAAATAAAATCCATATCGAAAAAACAGTATACTCTGAAATCAATCTGAAATCAATCTGAAATTTCTGATTCTATGATAACATTTAACTACTGCATTGCTCATTAAAGAAGTATGCGTTAGTAGAGACATGTGGAGACAAAAAATCTTAAAGGAGAAAGATCTTAAAGAAGTATGCCTTAGTAGAGACGTGTGCAGAGAAGTATGCCTTGGTGTGCACACAGTGTCACATTAAACTGGAGGTTCCTGTGTGGAGACAACAGGATCTTTGAAGTAGAAGATCTAGCTGGAAACATAAACAAACGCCATGTGCTCACCACAGCCGCATGCTGGCGCTGCCGGTATGTCGAGAGCACCGTGACAGGTTCCTACAAGATCAGCGTATTAGAAAAAAATACAACAATATTAAATATTAAATGGTTTATGCAATAATTCAAGATTTATTTTCTAATTTCTTTATGATGAATTTTTCAAAGATTTCCCACAAGATCTGAGCAATGATGGTGATATATTTGTTATTCTTCTCGGCCTGCTCTCGAGCCTCTTTCTCTCGCAGACACAACAGGTCCTTTTGGGCTTCGAGCAAAGCTCGAGACTCCCTCAGTCTACCGCTCTGATCTTCGCGTTCCTTCAGGAGCCGGCGGGTTTCCTCCTCTATGGCCCGCTCGGCCATCTCCAGCATTTGGTTTGTGTACCATCTCCCTCCGTTCCTGGCCACCATCAGGCTGATCTTCTTCAGGAGTTCATCCACCTGAGTGGCCTCCTTGGACTCATTGTTGAAAACGTGGTGTTGGTTGTTGATCTGCTTAAGGACTCTCACCAGATCTGGGCACTCACTAACAAATTCTTGAATATTTTTCTTCCCAAGCTTGTCTCCGTGGGTGAACAGAACCACACTGTAGTTTCTGGCACCTTCCCCGAAGATCTTCAGAAAGATCTCGACAGCTTGTCTGTCTTCCTGGGTGAACCTTCCTGGCTGAACCACAAGCAGGAAGGCATGTGGGCCAGGGGCAGAGAGAGGGACACACAGTTTGATCCGATTGACTGCCTCCTCTAGGATAAGACTTGGGTCAAAAAGGCCTGGGGTGTCAATAATAGCAACTTTCTTCCCATTTACTTTTCTGGTGACCTTCCAGCAATCCTGCGTCACAGATGATGCCGATATTTTGGATTCGAAGGCCTCTTCTCCCAGAAGGGTGTTTCCAGCGGCACTTTTTCCAACACCAGTCTTCCCTAACAGAACAATCCTGATCTCTTCATATGGACTCTGTTGTTCATACACTATAAAAAACAGTGGAGATGTTATCATCACACTTGTATGGATGCACAATGTGTATTTTAAAATCTGGAGCCATGACTTACTCATTGTGAATATGTGGACTGGATTTTTTATGTGAACAAGTGTTTATGTTGTGGTTTTGGCACTCTAGTCTATTTAACGTAATCCCAAAATGTTAGATTTACTACATAATACCAATTAATAAAATACTGAAATACTGAAGTTCACTGAAAATTGTTCTGATTGCATGTCTGTGATAGATTATTAGTAAAAATGACTGAAAATGCATTTTGACACAAAAACACATCTTGAATGAACTTTATTTCACTAAATATGAGTAGAATAATTTTTGTAATAGTAACCATAAAAATGTAAATCATAACTCACCAGTGTCAAATCATATAGGAAATGTATCATTTAAATATTATATAAACAATTGTGTAAAAGTGTTTAAAGAGATTACAAATTAAAATGTACTTTATTGCACTTGAAATCTATAACATTTCATTAAGAAATAGTGTACTATTAAGGAAAACCCAGAGGTCTTCTGCTAAAACACATACCGAGATATGAATAACATCTACCCTCTTGATGAACACATATAAGTGTAGTTTCTAGTGTGATCAACATCAGTTGTGCACATTGCATCCTCGGGCATTGTGTCTCATTTCAGGAGTTATTTCAGTATTCTTTTCAAGATCCACATGCCTGCCACTAAACTCATAGCTGAGGGAATCAGTAATCTTTTATGGTCAATTAAACCCATAAGCCTTTCCCAGAGTGATGTACTTGTCTCCAAAACCTCTTCAGGTTTGTCCAGGACTGTCTGTAGAATGTTCTCAGGTTGGTCTACAACTGCCTCTACAACTTTCTTAGATTGGTCAATTGTCTTTAGAGTTACCTGAGTCATCTCATTAATGAGACTCTCTGTTCTCTTTGCTTGTACATTCCTCCAAATACAAGCCAACAAAGGTACACCTCCTAAGATCAGTACAACAGGGATGAGAACACCAAAGACTCTTGTGATGTTCACATTTTTCAGCGTCCTAACATAAAAGGTTTTCCCTTCTCTTCTCTTTATCTCACTGTCAATCTTATCCAAGAGCTCAGAGACTTGTGCTTTACTTTCATTGTCGGTATTATCTAAGACATGGTACAATCCTGAACAACTGTCAATGAGTTTCAGTAGAATCTTGTCCTCTTGGACAAACTGATCTATTGTTTTACTCTTAAGCTTGTCTCCATATGTAAAGAGCACCAAAGTGTACAGATTTACATTTGAATGCAACAATTCATTCAGCTTTTCCATCACACCCCTCTCTTGCTCTGTGAAACGCCCAAGCTGGATGACGAGGAGAAAGGTGTGGGGTCCAGGAGCACACAGAGTCATGGCGCTCTCCAGCTCTCTCTTCATCTGTATATCTGCGAGCACGCTGTTGAAAAGGCCTGGGGTGTCCACAACTGCCACCTGCCTCCCACACACCTGGCCGTCAGCGCGTTTACTCTGTAACGTCCGGGAGCTGGAGCTGAGGTCAGACTGAAACTCTGCTCGGCCCAGGATGGTGTTTCCTGCTGCACTCTTCCCTACACCCTGAAGTCCCACCAACACCAATCTCAGTGGATCCTTTGCTCCTGGAAAGAATTGTTCTCAATAGCTCATTTGTTCCAGGTTATTACTTTTAAACAGTTCTTTATATCTCTTTTGAAATCATACGCAAACAATTTCCTTGTATTCAAGCAAAGAAAAATCCACTTATGTTCCATTTTATGATTGAACCTTTTGACAAACTGATTATAAAATAGAATATAAAACTATATACAAAATAGGAGCTAAAAGATAATTCACTTTAGGTTTTAGACTTAAAAGTATTTTCTATTAAGCAATTCTGAAAAGAACAGGTAACATCAAAAGCTAATCAAAAGATTAATTGTAATTATACAATAGCAAAATGTGTTGCCAAACTTCTTCCTCTTCATTAATATTTAACCATGTTCACACACTTGTGACTACCTGTTCTTAAATTTTATTTAGCCATAATTCCGAATTTCCATTCCACTTTAGGCATCATTTTTATTAATATATTACTGTACTCTGCAGATTCTTTGTATTTCTGCTATGCTGTCCCAAACTCCAGAAATGGCTGCGTTAAGGAATTCATTGTTTCTTTCTGCTTTTATTCTTGCCTCAGCTTCATTCATTGGCTTTTTTGTTTGAAGTCTTAATTTCTCCTCTTGAATTGCTTTCTCAACCCTCAGCAGCATTTCATTTGTGTAGTGCTGTGCACCATTTCCAGTAACCAGCTGTTCGATCTGCTCAAACACCATTTTAACCTGCATCGGATCTTTTTCAGTATTTTCTAAGACACTGTATCGTCTACTGGTGGTTTGGATCAACTGCATCAGATTAGGACTCTCACAAAGAAATTCATGAATACTTTTCCTGCTTTTCTTCAGCTTGTCTCCATGGGTGAAGATCACCATGGTGTATTGTGAAGAGTCTTCACCAAAAATCATCTTGATGAGCTTTACAGTCTCAATTTCTTCATTAGTGAATCTGCCCAGCTGAATAATCACCAAGAACACATGAGGGCCTGGTGCACAGAGGGACATGCAATACTTGATCTTTTCCGCAATTTCTTCATTTGAAAATTGGGTGTCATAAAGTCCTGGTGTGTCGATGATGGCAACACTCCTACCACTGATGTTCCTGATCACTTTTTGACAAGCTGGAGTCACTGAGATACCCGATAACTCAGACTTGAATACCTCTCCCCCCAGGAGAGTGTTCCCTACAGCACTCTTTCCCACTCCGGTCTTTCCAACCAGAACAATCCTCAGTTCACTATCATTCATTTTCTTCATCTGCACTGTTGAAGGAGAAGTTACATGGCCATTTATAATTTGGAAATAATTCAGCAATGCCTTTTGTAAGTCTTCCCAGTTCCCCTTATTAATGGCAGAAGGCACCCATAACTTTGATGGATGTATTTTTTCACAGAAATTGTAATGATTCTATAGTCTCCATATATACTGATATCTGAAAACGTCTGATTATAACTGTTAGTGAGAGAATTCTCTATCTGTATTGGCTAACAACAATGATCTGGTGATAGCTTTTTAGTTTTGTAAAAAGACGGAATTTTGCTAAAAAACATGTCATGCAAATGTTAAAATAATCACCGCAAGCATACTGCTGTTAAACATGGCATTAAATATTTCAGGTTTTGAAAAAACCTTTTATATTCTTTTAGCAGTAAATGACACATGGCTCTTTGGAATTGTTCTGTTATATTTTGCTTTGAGAACAAGAAGCCAGTGCTAAAATAAAAAGACATTTTATGATATCTGTGAGTTTTGATCTACATTTTCAGTATTTGTATTAAAAGAATTACTAAGGAAAAACTGCTGATGTCTGAAGAATCATGTGATTTGATTGTAAAGACAGCATTTGATGATGTAAGTTGCAATTGTTAAAATGTACTTAAAATAACATGACCCTTCTGCAATAAAATAAAATGTTTGCTTTTATGGTTGCAATTGTACAAATTTAGATATTGCAATTCTGCCTGCTAAACCAAACTATTCTGAGTGACTGAATTCATCAAACAAAAAAAAGATTCCTATATAAATACTTAGAATTCTTAATGTTTAAGAAAGTTTAGTGTAAAAAAAGATTTTTGTAACAGTGTCCTAAAATGTACATGACCATTCTGTTCTTATCTGCAGCCCCATAAAATATTGTACTATTTAAAAGTCTAATTGATAACTTACCATTCTCAGACTCCATTGCATTTATTTTGTGAGAGTGTTGAGATTTGAGGTTTGTCTCTCTGCTCCAGCTGGTGCTGCATTTGATCCATCATCCTGTATCGTGTATATACTCACATTACACCACACCCAACTTTTTCAAACATGTTCACTGAACAGTCTTGTTTCCCAAAATCATTATAATGTTAAGATCATCTTAAGTAAGAGAGAGAGTGTTCAGTGTAATACTCGCTCTACCATTTAAAGATGATCTTTGTTTGACGATGCTTTTGGGAAACCCAGCCCTGTTTACTTCTGACTCATGGGGTGGGTGGTTTTGCATTGTTCGTGCTTTATGACTGACAGTTTAATTGATGTACGGCTCTGAAACTCCATCCTGCCATTTCCTTGACCTCTCACCTCAGAGTACCTTTCACTTTTTCTAAAGGTCAGGTGCGAGGGACAAACTGAAGGGGCACTGCAGCGCAGCATTATGTGTTTTGACCCTGTTATGAGGCGTGACGAGGAACGGGATGGCGAAGCAAAGTGTTTTAACTACACACAAACAAAAGCTGAAACAAAACATGAAGAACAAGAAAAAACAATGTAGTGAACAGCAGAACTGGAAATACGTGTGAGACACGTAATGTGTAGAACACACAGGGTCACCGACAACAAACAACAGTAAAATAGGGCATGAAATACACATACTAATGAGGAGCATAACAGGGGACAGGTGTAACACATGACCTATTAACAAGGTAGGGGCATGGTGACACACACACACACACACACACACACACACACACACACACACACAAACGGGTGCATGCCATTACTCCTAAACTATTAGACATAGTGACAAAATTCTTTGCCCAGTTTGCCCAGTCAGGGAAAAATCAGGCATTCAGCAAGCAAAGAGAGTCAGCACCCAGGGTGGTATAGACAACAGATTTTACTGAACACCATAGGTATATACAAACCATATTCACTTTATGTAGCTTTAATGCAGTGTATTTAATGTAGCTTTAATACATATGCTGGGTTTGTACATGGAATTGATGTATTCTCATCTTTAATTTTAGCATATTGCTAATCAGCTAATGGGTTTAAAACAAATATCAGTTTATGACAATGAGAAATATCTCACACCCACTTTAGTTGTTGCCAGGTCTCCCCTATTATCTACGTCTCCCCTATTGCCTGATAGCTACAAATCCAGGAGAGCAAAAACTAATATGGCTCTCCTGACTCATGAAGTCAGACACCACACCTATTTGAGCAGCTGATCCTGCGATAACTCAGGACATCTACATGTGCTTCAAGGAATATGATTGTTCAGACCAGGCCATCTTCTTGCACTGCTCCACTGTCCATGCTCTGATGCTGACATGCCCATTGCAGCAGTCTACAGCAAAGATGCATGTCTGCCTTCTAAGACCAACAGTCCCAGGTAAGGACATGGCACAACATGTTATTATGTCATGTTTAAATTTATAGCATTTAGCAGACGCTCTTGTCCAGAGTGACTTACAAAAGTGCTTTAGTTGTCTAGCACAAATAGGATAGACTTTTAACAAAGGCTGCCAGAACCAAGTGTCAGTGCTGAAACCTAGAATGAAAGCTAGAAAACAATTCTGTCCACTGGGTGCTAGAATGAAGAAAATTCTTAATGCTTGTCTGTCATGCATCTTAAATGATGGGGGTAGGGGGTGCAAGCTGTACTTGAAGCTCGATGGCCTTGAGAATCAGATGCGGTTTTCACCATCAACTAGGAGGAAGCGGGTCCATTTAAGGCCTTGTAGGCAAGCATCAGTTTAAACCTGATATGAGACACACCAGCTGTTGTGTGGTTTGCCTGACACTACATAGACCACCCGACCACCTCATTTGCATGTGTGCACAATTTGGGGTTCCATCGTACTGAGGAGAAGTGGTCAACCATGCTGTGAACACTTGCGTGCACCCTAAACTATGGATAGGTTGAGCCAGATATGGTAGCAATGCTTCAGGAGCCACGTATCTTGCATTCTTTATCCAAAAACCATTAGAATCAAAACATATCTGCTTAACCACTTCAAAGGCTGGAGCATCAGGATACAACTGCAACAGTGAGGGACACAAACATTGCTTGTCAGGATAATTTGTAGATGTAGTAACAGCGGACAGCATTACTGCAGCTTTGAATCACCAACAGAAAGTCAGGAGAGAACGCCACCATATGCGCCTGATGTCGTAGGAAACCAGTGCCCAGTCAGAAGAGCAGAAACAGAAGGATGGAAGGAAGCAAGAACAAAAAATAAGAGGAATGTTGGAGAAAATTCAACTCAAGGTTCAGAAGGAGGAGAGGGTCAGGAGTAAGGAGACGTAAGGAGAATGAGGAAGAGAGCGAAGGGAGGATGAGGATGTAGATGAAGAGTTACAGCCTGCTCTGGCCTGAAAGGTCCTGGCTAGAATGACAGAAAGAATAAGGGCTTGGCAGCAGGCTCGGATACCCAATGTGATAAAGGATGAGGAACTGGACTTAAGGGAGGACCCAGCTGGAAAGTCCAGGGGATCATAACGAAACCAAAGGCTATTCCAGGTGATGCTGAACTCTGGGCTCATATAAGGCTCATCTGTTGCATCATGCGGATGGGACAAGGAAAGAAACAGAAAGGTCCAAGAGATGGCGAGCACGGAGAAGCTAGCGGCACAACTTCTGCAAGGCCCAGTTGGGTGGACTCACAAGAAATAAAAAAGATAAGAAGAGGAAATTAAAGCACAAGCAGCTGTGATAACTCATATTGAACAAGAACCTGCTCCAGCCCCAAATCTTCAGTTAACGCCTCTACCAACAACCCAGACTATGCTTCCAAGCATTGTGTTTGTGGGAGGACATGAGTGATAAGGATTCAGAGGCTGATGATGAGGGTGTTGGTAGATGCTAAGACCTGTAGATATGACCCTACAATACCAAAAGATCACTACCTTCAGGAATATCAACAGTGCTGGCCATGTGGACAGATGGGACATATGAGATATTCCTGCCCAAACTGGACTTTTTTACAAAGTACAGATAGTCTTCATGCAGGTGAGCCAAACCAAGGATGGTTCTGAATGTGCCTGGAGGAACAGATGAGGGAAAATATGCAAATAATAGCTACCACCTGCCAATAAGGGCCTAAGCTAGAGCCAAAAGTGTTAGTCTCTATTAACGGTCAGCAATAATGGTGCTTAGTGCCTGACCTTTGAGTGGCGAATACTGTGGTAATGGCTGAAACGCCTGTAGTCCCTGACCTACATACATTGTTATCAAATTTTCCAGCAGATACCAAATATTATTTATACACTTCATTTATGCTTTCACTTATGAAGACAAACAATATTCTTACACCAGGCTGTCACTGATATACCATGAAAGCACATTTGTTTGCAGTAGAAGGGTAGCAGTAGACTTTAGTGACATTGAAGTAAAAAGTACAGTGTAGCCTCTCTCTCAAGCCCTGGTGCAGCCCCAGGGCAACAGACACCTTTTCTCTGTTCAGTACATTCTCTCCATGTGTGCATGGAGAAATTTGACCCTTTCAGTGGCATCTTTATGAGAATGACTCTTGGGATATTTGGTGACATGAACTTCACAAATTTCCTCTGTTTCCTTGATGACTTTCTTGTCTTTGCATCATCAGAGACTGAAGCTTTGTCAAGACTGAATAGTAATCCAGAGATTGTGAGAGAACAGCTAGAAATGAGCTCTTAAATGCAAGCCTTCTACTACAAAGGCAAGTCCAGTTCCTTGGCCATGGCACTGATGGTGGTGATATATTCACCAACCCTGCTAAGGTGTAGATCATTACAGCCATGAGGGTGAAGAATCTTACTAAGCAAGATGGGGCTATTCCTTCTGTTGGTAGGATGAAATCCTTCCTTGGTGTTTATTAAAAGCACTTTGTTCTTCCAATGCAAAGCCTCTATTTACACTCACTGTTAGGGAAGCTAGCTAATGACAGGAAGTCTTAAGGAAAACGTACCTCTGCAGATTGGACAGTAGAATGTGAGAGTTCTTTTAATCAGTTGAAGACTATGATGCTGGGGTGTGATTGGCTTGCACATTCTGATTTTGATGAGGGATTGGGTTTTGAAGCTTGCATCTTTCTTCTTTGATCTTAAACACCTACCAGGGAAGGTGAATATGGTGACTGATGCTTTGAGTCATGATCCTATTGCCAAACCCAATGGACAAAGGCTACCAGTGGAGTCAAACCCTATGCTCATTCTGAGTCCAGTTAAGTAGAGGAGGATTTGGTGCAGGATATCTCTGGAGTCAACTGCACTCTCAAATGCATGGATCAGAAAATCTTGGGCTGTGTAAGACCCAAATACCATAAGTAGGATGCATCCAAAATCAGAACTTTTTGCCAAGCCTATTGTGATTGTATTGATGCTGCAGAGAGCCGAACAGTTCATTTAACCCAGCAGGTCCAACAACTGTCAAGCAACTGTGGAGGAAAAATCAATAGGACTCGAGCCAGATGTGCAGATGAGTGAGCTTTATTGGTTCTGTCCCTTATGCATCGAGGGAGAGAAGCCTCAAACTTCTCTCTCACATGAGTTCATATACCCCCACCATTCCCCGCTGTTCTCTCATGAGGTAATCTCGTGACTCCAGGTGCCAGACCTCCCAACCGTCCTTGAACATACTTTCCTGCTAAAAACAAGTTGTTACTCCCTGCTGCTGCACTCCTGCCCAGCAACAGCTAAGCGATAACTGTCATACTCCATCACTTCTCTATTCGCCTTTCTTGCAGACTGGTGAAGATGAGGGCAAAGGTAAATGTCACATATTCCTTACTTCCTCCTTTAAGCAAGCATTAAGCATTTTCCCTCACATTTCCCCCCTTTGATAAAATCACACATTATCACTACCTAACATGATTTTGCAAATAAGCTTATTCAACTCATTTGA
Source organism: Electrophorus electricus (assembly GCF_041902795.1). Classification (NCBI taxonomy): domain Eukaryota; kingdom Metazoa; phylum Chordata; class Actinopteri; order Gymnotiformes; family Gymnotidae; genus Electrophorus; species Electrophorus electricus. The sequence continues at coordinate 998,302 of NC_137508.1, forward strand.
AGCTAGTCCTCAAATGGGTAACATGCATAATAATAAAGTACATTAATGCATTTCTAAACATCAGGATCCATCATCCATTTGGGAAGAGGGTTTAAGTCTCGTTCCTCATCCTGCAGCTCCAGGCCATCTACCTTCCCATTATTGTAGGGAAATGACAACGGTTGTGGAGCAACTATTCGAGCTACAATCCTGGAACAACAGGACAACACACACGGAGCAAAACAAAAGCAATAACATCACACATCACACAGTGGTGCGAATGGAGGACAACTCCCTGTCTATTGTTCCTGAAGCCACTTCAGCTGGTCCACCATACCAGCCCGTTTAATTGTTGCAAGGTAGCAGCAGTGCTGCCACTAGGTAGTAGGGCCCAACCCATTGTGGCCCACAGGGCGGTCCAGGGGTCCCACAGATGATACACACGCCACCAGTGAGGCATGGTCACTTCTCATTTTGTCACCTGAGGGGAGGACCAGATCGAAGGTGTAGGTCGTGGGTCCCCCCCCCCCACCCCACCCCCCGGTCTCTACAGTGCCTTGGTTGCCTTGCACTGAGGTTCCCGACAGTTGGCAGTTACTGCCTCTTTAGCATAACCATTACCTGGCGCTACCATCACAACATCTTTCCAATCACATGGGTCTCTGCACAAATAATTTGGCTCCCGGTTTCCTAAGGGAGTGGCATAAGTGATGACCCCTTGGGTGCCATTAATGAGGATATATTGGGAGGTGGATGTTCCCAATATCTCTGTGCCCAAACTTCCCAGTTTCAATAGCAAGAGGAGCAGCATCCTGTTGAGGGGTGAGGGTTAACCAATCTTGATTCCCTCAGGATGAGAGGGCAGCACGTGGCCTTTTCTTAGGTTGGTTACCTTATCACCCCTCAGGATCAGGAGCTCTTTTACAAAGTTTTCCTTCCTTGAACCTTAACAGCGGTGTTAGTAGTCAGGAGATTCTGCGCTGGTCCCAGGCACCGTGGTTTGTTCCACTGGCTTCTTCTAAGCTCCGTAATCACCACCCAGTCCCAGGGCTTCAGGTCATGGAGTGGTCTGTCTGCTTCTGTGGGAAGATTCGCCTTCACCTGGAGCCGGAACTGAGAAAGAGATGCATGCAGTCTAATACAGTAAGAAAGCATGTCGTCAGATATGGCTCCTTCCAGCTGGTTAATTGCTCCCATTCCTCCAAATCCTGCATTTGGTGGGTGTCCGAACAGAATCTCATACGGGCTAAGACCATGTTTTGCCTTTGGCACCATCCTCATGTTCCTGAGCATCAGTGGGAGGGCATTAGTCCATGCCAGGCTCGTCTCCTGACATGTTTTTGCTAATTTGGATTTGAGTGTGCCATTTTCCCTTTCCACTGCTCCGCCATTAGCGGGGTGGTAGGCACAATGCTGGTGCATGTCTATGCCATAGTATTTGCTTAGCATGTCTAATGCCTGATTCACGTATGGGGTACCGTTATCACTGGAGAGTCTGTTGGGAATTCCCCACCTGGGAAGCTCAACAAAGCTTTTGCCACCACCACAGTGTCCTGCTTCCCTGTATGAAACACTTCCACCCATTTAGAAAACATACACACAATAACAAGGCAGTATTTTTTCCCTTCGCTCGGTGTTAATTCTATGAAGTCCATTTGTAGGTGTTGGAATGGTTCTCATGGTAGAGGGTGTGCCACCTGAGGCACTGATTGTCCTCATCCTACATTGTTCTGTGAGTAAGTTGTAAACACTTTAAATACCATTGTTTCATTATTTGTTGTCCTCCCCCCTGTGCTCACGTGCATATGCCCGTGAGCAATGGTAGCCATATAAGGAAACATGTAGCGTGGTAGGCAAAGTTTGCCGTCGGGTCCACGCCATATGTTATCGCTGAGAGTGCATCCAGCCCTTTTCCCGGTGGCCTTTTCTTCTGCTGAGGCACTCTGCTGCATTCGGGATATTTCGAGAGTGGGAGTAATGGGAACCGACACAGCTTGCAGTGTCACTGGAAGCCTGGTGGCTCTTTTTGCTGCCAAGTCAGCATGGTGATTCCCTTTTGACACTTCGTCTGTGCCTTTAGTATGAGCTGTGCACTTACACACAGCTATAGCAGTTGGTAAGGTGATCGCATCTAGCAGGGCCACAACAAGGTAATGGTGCTGAATATGTTGCCCTGAACTAGTGAGGAAGTTTCGCTGTTTCCAAATCATGCCAAAATCATGCACTATACCAAAGGCATAGCGACTGTCTGTATAAATGGTGACGGTTTTATCTTTAGCAATTTTACAGGCCTCTGTTAGTGTGATCAGTTCAGCTGCCTGGGCTGAATAATGTGAGGGGAGTGGTTCTCCCTTAACAGTACTATGTGCAGTGACTACTGCATACCCGACCTGCAGCTTCCCTGTCTCTGGGTTTCTGGATGCACTCCCATCTGCCCACAGCACTAAATCAGGATTCTCGAGGGGCTCATCCTGGAGGTCAACCCTAGGGGAACAGAGATGATCTGTTAGTGTCACACAATCATGCGGCTCCCCCTCCTCCGGCGTAGGCAGGAGGGATGCTGGGTTCAGCGTACACCGCTGAACCATTACATTAGGCATTTCCAGCAACGCGGTTTGATATTTTAGCCATCGCTGTGCAGTGAGGTGTGATGTCTTGTGGTTGTTAAGAAGTGCATGTACAGCATGTGGAACCAGCAGGGTTAGTGGGGTGTACCCCACGATGTCTCGTGACGCGGCCAAGGCCTTTTCAGCCGCCACTACTGCCCTTAGACATGGTGGCAGGCCTGCGGCCACCGGGTCTAGTTTGCAGGAATAGTAAGCAACAAGCCTATTTCTGTCTCCATGATTCTGCAGCAGAACTGACGTCATACACCCATTTCGTTCGTCAACTGTCTGGGTGAATGGCTTGTCTGAATTTGGTATACCTAAGGTGGGTGTGGTTTGGAGGAACTGTTTTAACCCCATGGATGCTTCCTCAGCCTCTGGGGTCCACTCCACCTTGGTTTGAGATCCCCCTGTTGGGACTATAGCTCTCAATGGGTATTCCAATTGTGCGTAATTTGGAACGAAGGTGTGGCTGTATGAGCACGTTCCTAGGAATGAAAACAGCTGGCGTTTGGTAGTGGGCCTTGGAATGCGAGCGATGGCTGATGAACGGTCAGTGGCCAATGCCTTCCCTTCTCAAGAAATCATGTGACCCAAGAATTTTACTACTGGCTGTACAAATTGTAACTTCGACCTACTGGCTCAGTGGCCAGTCTTGGCCAAGTGCATGAGTAAGCACAAGGAATCTCTTTCACACTGTTCCTGGGGGGGGGGTGCGGCCAGAAGTAAATCATCAACATACTTCAATAGCACACTGCCGTTCTGATAACTGGAGTGGCACTAGGCTGTCTCTGAGGGCATCATTATAAATAATGGGAGATTCACAATACCCCTGACACAAGCATGTGAACGTATAAGGTTTTCCCTTGAATTGAAAGGCAAACAAATACTGGCTATCCTTATGCAATGGAACACTGAAAAAGGCTTTAGCTCGGTCCACTGTGGTGAACCATTTACTATCGTCTGGTATAGATGAGAGGATTGTGTGCGGGTTTGGGATGTTTGGGGCTCTTTATCTAACTGCTGTATTAACTGCTTGGAGGTCCTGTACAAACCAAGTTTTTACAACCTGGTTTTTTAAATCCGGGCATGGCACTATCACTCCTGCGTCCAGGGGGTCTTTGAACACTGGTTTAGTGCTTTCTATGGCCTCTGATTTCAGGGCATACTGATGTTGCTTGGGCCTGTAATCTGACTTGGGTGTGATTTTTAATGGTGCTACCCCTTTAATCAACCCTACATCATTCTTCCCTCGTGCCCACAACACATTGGGAACCTTTTTAGGAAGGTGGAATCAGGAAGAGGAATGGAAGCCTGTTCCTGCCATCCCCTGATCTTCTACCACCTCTACATGTCTTGTAACCTTGAGGGTAAATTGCACCTTTTGTCTTCTTGTTCCCATGCAGCTATTCACCTCCTCTCCATGCTCATTAATTTCCCATGTAACTTCCTGTTCTGCTCTTACCCAAGGCCCCAAATTTTCCCATTCGAGGCCTCTCGGTTTTGCGATTGACACATGAGGATGTGAGAGTGTCACGGCAAAACACTCCTTTTGGTGAGTAGGTGGGCCTTCAGATAGAATCACTGAGGCTGCACACTTCCCCTTTCCCCAATACACATAATTGAGGCAAATTACCTCTCCTCAGCCGGTCCCGCTGCCATCCTGTCCTGTAGTGTGGACTTCTATGGGTCTGCCACAGTATTCTCCCACATTTTCCTCTGGCCCTTGGCTGCAGCCAGCTTTGATGGCAGTGTTGACTCGCATTGGGAATGCCATGGTTGCACATCCATGGCTGACTATCGAGAGCCACCGCATACATGGCTGCAATGGCGTCGTCGTAAAGGGTCGTCCTGGGTAGGCTGGGGGAGAGATTTCGGAATAGGCTTGCACCACCATCGCCGGAGTGTCTTGCTTTGGCCTCGGCCTGGGTTGCCTCGGCTCTTGGCTCGGTCCCGGTACCACAGCCCCTCATTCCTCTTTGGCCGGTGGTTGGACTGGTGGGGCGGGCACTGCAGGGGCTGCTGCTACAGGTGGAGCGCGAGGAGTTAGTGGGCAGGAGTCGGTATCGGATCAACCTTGGAAACCTGCACAGACTGAAGCATCGGAAACATGCGGTTAACATCCCCCTCCCTCTTTTTCCTCTCTTTCTCTCTTCTGCCTCCCCCCATCCAACTCTCCCATGCTCCCCAATCAACTGTAATCAGTCTTTTCTTTTCTGCCTCCCTCAGATTATACCGTATACGTCGTAGTTTATTTATCCCCATACAACCTTCCGGTGGAAACCCGCATTTACTCCATGATGTTATTCGAGCCGTTACGTCTGGCCCATATTTGTTTTCCATGTCTGTACATAACTGTGACTTCCATTTTCGAGGCTGACACCCTGACAGTGCAACTCTTTCAGCTTTTGGTTTCTTACTTTTATTGTTACTCATCACTGCATTAATAATAACATCAAAATCAAAGAAATGGATCAAATGTGTTATTAACCCGTTAGTGCTACAGAATAATAATATTATTCTCACTCCCTTTTTTCTCTACACAATCAGAGGCATCAAACAATCAATTTCATACCAATATTGGAAATGTATTTACTACTTACTCTACGTCAGTTGGCTTATGCATTTTATCTCACACAACCAAGAAACACTACACCTGTTTTCTATGGAGGAGCTTCAGCCAAGTCAGGAGGAGGATCCAAGGCATCTTCTCATTGCTACTGCTGAGAAGGGACCATCTAGGCAAGAAAAGGAGGGTGTTGGGTCTAAGGTCCTCAGATTGCTCAAAAAAGAGTTCAATATGTCCTGCCTATGAGTCTTGCAGACAGAACATTTCCAGGCATCCACAATTTGGCAGGCAATTGGGGTCAAGACCACATGCTCTATTGCCTGTGAGAGCAATTGTATTGGCCTGATATGCAGAGAGTCATTAGATCTGTCACTGGGAAGTCACCAGAACCTGCTGCTCATGCACCCTTGGAGAGAACCAAATATTCTGTCCCAGTGGAGTTTGCATGTTTCGATTTTTGATCAGTAAATAGCAAACAATGAACTCTGGACACTAAGCCGGCTTATGCCTTCCCTTATGCCAACCAGACAGCAAAACAGTTCAATAAGTGGTTTTGGGGTAACATATTCTGTTTATTTGGGTTTCCAGAGAGAATACCCTCTGACCAACGCACACATTTTGAGAGCAGGTTGACAACATAGCTTCTTCATCTAGCTGATGTTTACAAAGCACTTTTCAACTGCTTACTGTCCTATGGACAACGGGTGCACAGAACGATTCAATTGCAAATTAGGCAATGTGCTTTGTGGTCTTCCTCTCAAGGCTAAAGACAAATGGCCACAGCAACTCCAGACTCTTACCTTCATTTATAATGCCTTAGTCCATGAGTCTTTGGGATATGTAGAATTCTTTCTCATATTTGGACATTATATTCAAGCAGGTTTGCAATAGTCCCGAAGATGGTGATTCTGATTTATATGCTCACAGTCCTAAGAGAGTTATGAAGTTTGTTTCTGAGCAATCAACTGCTGAACAGCAATGTCAAGCCCAGCAATGTAAAAAGCACATCAAGGGTACTTATTTGTCTGTGGGGCATCATGTGCTGGTAGCAAATAAAGGACAACTAGGCAAGAGGAAGTTGGTGGAGAATGGACTGTACATTGGCTGTTGTTGAAGCACATCATAGTGTTCATGTGTCACAATTAGTCCCTCGCGTCTTCCGTGTTCCATGTTTTCCCTGTGTTGTGAATTTAGTTCCATGCCATAGTTTTGTTTTCTCTGCCCCTCGTTTGATTTTCCACACCTGTCCCTCGTTTAGTTCATGTCTTTAAACCCTGCCTTGTGGCCTTGGTCTTGGCTGTTCATTGTTTATTTGAATCTGTGTGTGAATGTTTTTGAAAGCCCATCTCTGTAAGTTTGTATTCCGTGTATCCTAGCCTTCGTGTTTCTTAGCCCGGAGTTTTCCCTAGTCTTTGTCATGGCCTGCTTCCCTTGTTTGTGTTACGCTTTGTGTTTCCTAGCTTTCATTTATCCTAGCCCTTGTCTCGTTTTGGTCATGTATCCACATACTCTCTGTGTTAGCTCTATGACCCTGGACTGCTACAACAACTCTGATTTTGAATTTGCCCCTAATAAATCTCGCTCTTCTGCGCACATGTGTACGGTTGCCTGAGTCCTTGCTTCTTTGACTACCTTCTTCCAATACAACAAAGCTGATAATGGTCAAGCATGATACTTAAAATAGTAAGACTGGTACACACCACTAGGTGTGGTTCCTAAGAAGGTTTTACAATTAATTGTTCAAAGTGCTTCAGGTCTCTCTTCTATCCATTCTGTTCTCTCTATGAGCTCAGACAGCAGCTCTGAAAGAAAAGACCAGAGTCAGTTGTAATCAGAGAAGAGCTAGTCATTAGCAGCCGTGGGAAGGTTTGTATAGGGCTGAAGAGGTGTGGAGAGAGGGCAGCAGAATGTGTGTATTTGTCAAGATCATTTGGGCAGTAGGATACAGAACTGGTTAGGAACAGTAGGAGATAAGCTGCCATTTATTATTTCAACTATTACAAAGGAAATGTTGTCTAACAACATTAAGTATAACTTGAGGTCAGAGAGGGCAATTAGTTCTACAGAGTAGAACAGAGTGTTGAATCATCAGATTATGGCATGGGGAGTCCATGCCTAAAAAAGACAAGATCTTCTCCATTCTGGACTAACAATGATTTTATTCTAACAATAAGTTTTATTTATTGTCATTTCAGCTATATACAAGTACATAGCAAAATGAAACAATGTTCCTCCAGGACCAAGGTGCAACACAAAACAAGTGCAACAGACAACACACTACACGAGTGCAAACAATATAATACAGAGCAATAATACCACACAATAAATACAAGACAGGACCAATACACAATGTTGATGTTCCTGTTAAATAAGTACAAAGCATATGGAACTTGTTAGCAAAGACGATCATCTCAAAAGAACTGCACATCCTGAATCTGGGGCTCGAAAATCAAAAGAGCCCAGTAGGTTTGACAGCTTCTGCTCTGTTCTTCTCTTTAGGCTATGTGAGCTGGGTATCCTTCTATATCACAGATAGGAAACAGTGCATTGCCCTCTCAGGTCATACATCTTCTACATGTTCTTTTCGGGGGGTGCACCAAAGTTCCATCCTTAGACCCTTGTTATTCATCATCTAGATTCTACTGCTTGGTCATATCATGTATAACTTTATACTGGACTTTTATTTATATGCAAATGACATTCAGATTTATTTGATGGATTAACTCCATCAATAACCAACCCAACCAGGAATTTGTCCTGTCTATCAAAAATCAAACTCAGGATGAAAGTCCTTTTCTCATGTTAAAGTGATCAGACTGGACTTATTCTCAACAGCTCTAAATCAACTCTTAGACAATGTGGTTTGATAACTGTCCACTGACAAAGTAATTGTTTCCCAATATAAACTGGTGAAAAATCTGGATGTCAACTCTCTCATTTGAACCTCATGTTAATACTGTTGTTAAAACTTCTTTTTGTGCACCATGGATGAGATTAGACCCTCAATTTGTCTGCTAATTCATGTCTTCATTTCCTGCTGCCTTGATTTCATCTCTATTCTCCCCAGTATTAACTCATTTTACAAACTTCAAAAGGTTCAGAATTCTGCCACCCATCTTCTAAATCACACTTTAATCTCACAGCACATCACACCCATTTTATGTAATATCCATCAGATTCCGTAATTTCACTTTAATTTCAAAACTCTCCTCCTCACATTCAAGGCACTTAAAAATATTTTTAAAATCTTATGAAACTAATTAAAATTCTACCTTTTATCTCCCTGCTCTCCTTGACCACTATACCCTCAGCTGTGCTCCAGGATCCTTCACCACTATACCCTCAGCTGTGCTCCAGGATCCTTCACCACTATACCCTCAGCTGTGCTGCAGGGTCCTTCACCACTGTACCCTCAGCTGTGCTCCAGGATCCTTCACCACTATACCCTCAGCTGTGCTGCAGGGTCCTTCACCACTGTACCCTCAGCTGTGCTCCAGGATCCTTCACCACTATACCCTCAGCTGTGCTGCAGGATCCTTCACCACTATACCCTCACCTGTGCTCCAGGATCCTTCACCACTATACCCTCAGCTGTGCTCCAGGATCCTTCACCACTATACCCTCACCTGTGCTGCAGGATCCTTCACCACTATACCCTCACCTGTGCTCCAGGATCCTTCACCACTATACCCTCAGCTGTGCTCCAGGATCCTTCACCACTATACCCTCAGCTGTGCTCCAGGATCCTTCACCACTATACCCTCAGCTGTGCTCCAGGATCCTTCACCACTATACCCTCACCTGTGCTCCAGGATCCTCCTTATTGGAACTGTGGGTTGTCAGATCTTCCAACCTCTACTCTTTTGGAGATCAAGCCTTGTCTAGAATTATTCCCTACGGAATTTCCTGAACTCCACCACATCATTGTCAGCAGTTTTTTCCAGCACTCAGTATTACTGTTATAATTGCTTTAGTCCCTGTTATTCCCATTTATGTAATGTGCTAGATCTCCCTAGCTTTTTTGTTACCACAGTGGCATGTGCAGGCTACCAAATTTCCTACTTAGGACTGTAAGGTAATATGCGAATTTTATGCTACTGAACGATTTATGTTTCATTTGGGTTGTTTGAACGCCTTTTTCTTGCTTCGAGCTCAGACAGAAAATGTAGGCCTATGCCTTAGTTCTGTATGCCACCTTGTGGCTATTGCTTGCATAGCAAAGTGAAGTCTATATGAGCAACCAGTCTCGGTTTTTCTACAGAATTCAAACTCGTTTCCTATCTAAAGAAACATCAGAAACAGGGCCGTAACTATGAGGACAGCACACATATCTCAACACATATCTTTTTCTGAAGCTCTGTTGTAGAAATAGCAACATTCTGGTAGCGATTTGGCATCGTGTAATCTACATTTCTTGAAAGTTTGCGTCTCAAGCATACCCGATTAGGAGAGAAACGCTTGGTTTCGGGTCAATTTGGAGCAGTTGGAAGTTACAGGTGTAGCTCGATTTCTAATTGTTATTAATTTTTCATTTATACTTAGATGTTAAACTGGAACTGGCCTATAGCACTGAATTCTTATCTCAAAATGGCCTATTTAGCCACACCGTGAACTATAGTGTTAATAATTACAAACATAAATGTGAAGTTTGTGCTGCTACTCCTATTACCAAACAAACTTCAGCAAAGGCTGATCTTTCACTGGCTTGCGTTTCAAATTTTATTCATTCTATCTTAATTGGTCTGTCTCATCACTTTTTTAAAAACACTGGCTGCAGAGACAGACATTGAGGGGTTAAATTAATCCGGTTAAAACTGTTATAAAAGAAAATATCAAAACCAGTGTAAAAAAAGACAAATTGATAAACGATTAGATATTAGTGATTAACTAATTGTTTTCTTAATTTAAGTAATTTAAATTTGTTTAAATTATGTTTGATTAGTGGGACTACAAATTACTAATCAAACATTCAGAAAAGATGCATCACTTGTATGTTCTTATATATTAAGGTTGCAGTTCTCAGTTCTTGGGGCCAGTGGTGTCTCGGTGGTTAAGGTGCTGGCTGACCCATAGTGGCCAGTGGTGTCTCAGTGGTTAAAGTACTGGACTAGTAATCAGAGGGTTGTCAGTGCAAGTCCCACCACTGCCAGGTTCCCACTGTTGGGTGCCTGAGCAAGACCCCTAAATGCTCAAGATGTGTTCAGTCATGTCAGCTAAATGTTCTTTTTGCTATTGATTCACTGAAACATTAAAATTAGTAGGTCCTCCATCCAATCTGCAGAGATTTTGACTTGATATATTACACTGGAAAAGATTGGAATAATAAGACTTCCAGGCCTATTTTAGAAATCTTACATCTTATGTGTTTTGCGTGTAGTTCCATTAAGTTTGCCTATGGAACAGGGCATGAGTCTCAATCCCTGTGCCGTTTCCTGTGGCCTTAAATAAGGAGTTTAATCCCACACTGCCAGATTATAATCCCTCCAGTACAGCAGAATAAGGCACTCTGGACAAAGCAGTTAAATGACCAAAGCAAAGAGCGGTGAGGCATGTGACATTAGTGCTTTATTTCAACTCTTCATCATTCCTAATAACGAGCATTATGGCTACAGATGTGTTTGTCTTGAAGTTCATGAGATGATATTTTTGCACAATACTATAAATAAGAGCAGTATCAAACTGTAGCGTTCAGCACAGTGAGGCATGTTTGTGTAGCAGCACTCTTCAGTCCCTGGGATGAATCTGGTCTACCGGCAGTCCCAGCTGATTTGGGTTTCGTAAACGTCTTAAATTATCCTCTACCTGAAAAAAAGAGAGAGGGATTAATGAGGAGGAAAGGTGAGAAATGTAGGCAGAGAATGATTGGAGCGCCTTTTATATAACAGGCCCGTACAGACGCCAGCTCATCCTTGAGCTTGTTGTACTGCTGCACGTTGAACTTCTCTCTTCTGGCTTTCCTGTAGAAGTAATGCAGGAACTGCCTGTCCTTGGCAACTGGGTATACATAATCCTGTGGGAGAGAAGACCAGACTGCACTTTAATAGTCACCCCAGAAACAAATGTTTTAAAGGTTCCCACCCTCTTGTTGTCCCTGGTTTTATGATCACATGAACACAAAACTCTAGAAGCAGAGAGAGAACAACTCCAACATTTCCTAATCATCCCACTCTGTAGGTGTGCCTGAGCACACTCTCTGGGGCCACCTACTGGGCAGAAGGAGAAAACCTTGTATTCAATATTGACTATCTCGTGGTGAACTGGATAGTGTGTCTTAGAACAGGAAATACATTAAGTAAACTAAGGTATGTGGTAGTGTGGTCCACCTGGAATACTGTACAATTAACTTCATCCATGATATTGTGCTAATGTAGGAATGGTCAGTGAAGATCTCCTGTGCTGAGATACAGTCCTCTCAGATCCCAGTCAGGCTGAAGCAGGATGGTTTAAAGCTCCATTTTCGATGACCAAGGTGTCCACACCTGTTTGGTGAGAACGTAGTAGGCGAAGACACCGATGCTGGTGGAGTAGGTGATGAAATAGGTGACCGGCTCCATGACATCCCATGAATAGACCCACCAGGTGAGCCAAGCCAGAGCCCCACCCTGCACAGAGAGCAGAGCCAAGCCCACCCAGAGTGCCTGTGAAGAGCTGCGCTCAGCCCTGGCATCCAACTGGGCCTTCATCTGAACACACACACACACACACACACACACACACACACACACACACACAAAATACACTTACTGCCAGTGCAGACACTAGTATACACACCGAAATGTGCAGTCAGCCATTATTAATTCAAAACTAGCACATACATAACACGTGCCACAGCTACGGCCAAGATGTCAAGCCTCATACATTCTAAGTGTGAAAACAATTTTTTTTCTGCCTCACTGCAATTATTATAATTGTGCAACTAGAACAGCTGGTTAGAAAGAGTGGGAATAATGCCCAATTCCCAGCGATGCCACAATTATCTTGCTGTAATTAAGAGCACAAGTGTCCCACTCATTTGGCAGCTCATTAAAGATGACTACCTGCTCCAGGGGAGAGAGTTCCTGTTTCAGGACATCCAACTGCCTCAGCAGGTCCTGTTCCTGCCTCAGGTGGTGCTCATGCAGGTACAGCGCTGCATGCAGCCTGTGCACCATGTTCATGGTGTCCTCCGTGCACAGCATGCGCTCGCTAGACACTGCTTCTAAAACACACAAACATACAGAAAGCAGAATGAATACCTTTGTACATTTCAGTGTATACACACACACATATTTAATGTGTCTGTCACTGGAAATAGCTTCATACTACTTCAAACAGCGTCATACATGCGCTGGAGTACAGAACTAACTGATGAGTATTAGTATTAGCAATACCCACAATCCTCTAGCAGTGCTCAAACCATCACGTTGCTCTTCTGCACTCCCAGTGAGACTGTGGAACCAGCATGTGACGTTCCCAGTGATGGACCCTTCCACCAGTCCACGCTAGCATTGCAGGGGTCTCTACTACTAACCGTTGGGTTATATACCTGCTAGTGCTGAGTGGATTTTGTAGGTGACTCCATTGATGCACAGCTGGAAGTTTGTGCTGAGGACTCTGTCCATGGGAGTGGTGGATGCAACCTTCACACCGTCTATGTGCAGACAGCCCATGTCAGACCACACAGGGGTTTAGTGGATATATATGACCATATCTGCAATGAACTCACCTTACTTTCAACATACTGCAGACATCAGCTCAATTTATTCAAAATTCAATATTAGAGGAATGTGATTAATATTTAAAAATGGGTTTTACTTAAAAACTGCTTCTGCCAACTTGTAATTTAAAGCACGGCCAGAAAACCAAACAAATTTACTCCAACAGGATTTTTTACACGAAATGTTTATTTCTAATAGCAACCAGTTTTCAACCAGTGGATGAGATTACACATCATGTTGAGTGTTCTTTTCACAGTATTCCCTCTAGGGATTACTGTGTGTGTGTGTGTGTGTGTGTGTATACCTGGGGTAAGTACGGAGGCAGATGTGACGCCCGGGTCCTCTCTGTGGATGTCCTGAAGGAGGTCGTTGACGGTTGTGAGCATGGGCCGCAGAAAAAATAGGCAGGTCTCATGTCTGGAGGGCAGAGTGAGCGCCAGCACCGGGCGCCCATGTCTGTACTGCACCGAAGTGTCTACAGCATAGGGAGCGCCACACTTTAGCACTTAACACCAGGCAGCCCTCTGGCCATAGACATTCAAACTGTCATGTACAAACTCTACCATTAGATGGCGATAAAGTGCTACAGCAGGTGACTGGATGACACCGCCACTGGAGCTGGGCAAGTTGAGCCTGTGAGAGAAGAAGAACTAATAATTAGAGAAATAATGAGCTAATTAGACAGAGCGTCACTGTACAGAGCGTTTAGCGTCCACATTCACATCAGCTGCCTCAGTGTCATCTGTACATGTTTAATTTAGAAGGGTGGAGGCTTAACATACCAGGAGGTTTGTGAGGTTAGAGCTGCACTACACTCAGCGGAAGGTAGCGCGCACGCAGTGTGGGGAGAGAAGCAAAGGGAGGTCACGTTGCCGGTGTGTAGCTGTTGACCTCATAACAGTCCTCATGTTCTGCTGAGGTACGCTAAATTCATGGACCTTTCAGCAATTTCTCAAGGCAGCAGGAAGTGACGGCAATTAACTTTTTAGTGTGGGGTGTTAATTCACTTGTATTTAATATGCATCGTGTTTATAAGCATACAAAATCTCATGTGCCTGATATTAAAAAGAAAGTTGGGTTTATGTCTTCCGCTTACAAGCCCATAAAACCTGTGTCACTTCAGACTGTCAACTCATATAGTGTTTTATCTTCTGTACTTCAATGTTTACCGTCATAAACATGAAATGACTGCTTAGTTTTGCCACCACACTGGCTCTGCCTTATTTAAAAGCTTAATTGCTTTTCAGCCTCAGCTGTCTGCGAAGATCTAAGGACACCATTCCAGTCCTGGAGCGCCTGCTCGAAAATGCTCATTCTTACTCCGTCACGCCTGATGGCTCTCGGCACCATCCGTATCATTCAGCGGGTGAAAAGACTGGTGGCAGGATCAATGAGGAAGGAGTCTCACGAGGAGAGGACCGCACCAGGAACCTGACGGATGTGGGCTAGCCGCACTTCTCCAGAAGGCAAGCTGCTCTGTGAATATTCCATCCCAGTCTCAGCCAGGACTCATCCATATCCACTCACCTCAAACGAACACAGGTGGACGTGTGCTGGCTCAGGGCCCCCAAGTCTTGTCTTATCTTAGAAGCACACAGCACCTGAACCCTACCTTTGGATTCATAATAACGTGTAGGAGTCTGTCAGTGAAACGTCCCAGGTTCTGATGTGAAGGAATCTCACACTTTAACTGTAGGGCAGTACAGAGTTTGCATCTGAAGGCGTGGCTTTCCCACGGTCTCTGTTTAACCGCAGAGGCCAATCAAGAGGAAATGAAGAATTCTTACCATGTGGGTGATAAGCTTTGCCAACCATTGGCAAGAGGGGAACACTTAACCCTAATAAGATGTAGGTCGCAACTACAGCACACCAGCAACTGTTTCCAACGGTGGTCAAAACCCAGCTTTAGTCTTACATATAGAACATGTTTTGATGGAAACACTAAAAATTGAAAAATGATATAAATGCATGGCCATTTGAAGAAAGTGAGTATTCCCCACAATGTAATTAGGTGTAATTAGGAATAAAGCACTAGATTAGGACTGAAGTGATAGATTAACATGCTAGATTAGACCTACTGAATACTTGCTCAGGACAGCAGCCATTTTGCAGAAAAACTGAAAGATGACAGAAAACTGCATATATATACACATTTAAAATGTTAAATATCAAGAACCCAGCACTTTTGACTCAAACTCTGCAAATGTACAAACCAAAGCTTGTTAGAAGTATACATCTCAAATGCATCGCAGCCACGTTCTTAGACACAGCAAGTACAGAGCAGGTACTGCTTGTTCAGCCAAACGCAACACTGCGAGCATTCACACCTTGAACAGACACTGACAAGGGAGGACATCACAGCTCAATAAAAAGGGAACTGAAAGAGCATGTGACTACACATACTGTCGTCTAACAGAGTCTAGTCTGCACACCATGTGTGATGAGGTACCAGAGCGAACAGGTTAAAGGTCAGTTATCTAACTAGACATCCCTGTCCTGTGGAACAAGCTAGTGTCTGTTTAAATGAATGGGATTAAAAGATTGCTTGCAGTACTCGGGCCAAGTGAAGCCAAGGTCCATTCTTTCAAATACTGCTTCCCCCTGAGCTTTGCTCATTACTGAAATGTGCCGTTTTCATCTCAGAGGGAAGAGGCCAGGAATGGCATGTTTGTCTCAGCAATTTTTAATGAGGAAAAGAAGTAAGTGATGAATGAGTGGAAAAGCAGAAGGGAGAAACAAGAGTTCCTCCAAGTCAGACGGTTGGGAACAAAAACAAAAAAGTGTCCTCATTTCCTACAGCAGGAAGGTTCTCTATAAGGAGGTGGACACCCGTGCCCATCCGTTATTTTATGCAGGCAGGGCAAGCCATGCTGGGTGTAGGGCGTCAGTCTGAGGGGAGGAGGTGCACTTGGTGCTAGCTGTGCATTTCAAAACCACTTTGTTCCCTTCCGCCTCCTATGTGTTCAAACTAAAACAGGCAAAAAGGGCATATGTGTGTTTATTCTTAAGGGATGAAGACACACTCAACAGAAGACAAAGCGCAGAGCAAAACCTGATTTTGAAAGGAGAGCTGTTACAAATAGACGTTTGTCACGTGCAGGAGGACTGAACGCAAAATCGACCCAAAACAAGATGATGCAAACCCTCCCCATGCAGTAGGGTTGTGTAACGTAGTCAGCGAATGACGACACTCTCTCACTCACACACACACACACACACACACACACACTCTCTCCAATACGCTCCATAGCCCTTCTGTCCTTGTCAACCAGAATAACGAAGGCGTTTTTGGGGTCATTAGATCGCGCTGTTTCACATTTCCATGGTGTATCACACTGGATGTGGCAGACAAAGGTCTGGATAATCAGCAAATGAGCTGAACCTTTTGTTTTGTGGCAGAAACGAAGCAGAAGCAGGACACCGTGCCCGTCTGTAAAGGCTCCGTTCTCTGCTCCGCGGCGTGTACCGCGCTGCCAAAGTGGGAGCGTGACTGGGCTGCTGATGGAGGCAGGCTGGCAGCGGAGGGGCTGGGGGTCTTATTCATGCCAGCCCAGCCCAGCCGTTCTGACTCTCCACACTGCTGAATTATGGGTGTGCGTAGACATGCTGGACGGGGCAGTGCACACGGCAGAGTTTCCTCTGCTCTACTCATTAGCTAATCATTGAGCCCTTCAACTAGATGAAGCACTTAAGCGCAGCGATCCTTAAAGAATGGAGCCTGTGCGCCCTCTGCAAGCATCTCCCCTGCAGGCCTGGGCCATAATGGCTCTGGTCTTAAAGTACATGATACGGTGAACAATGATGGCAGTGCAACCCTGAGAGTGAGTGGGAAATAAACAGCCTACAAATGCCCAGTTTACAGCAGCCCACCGACCCACAGAGCAACACACCAGTCATCAGGTTACAGCAGAGCCTCCGGTACCCTTCCCTCCAAAGACAGCCTGGACCTCCACCTCCTCTCTGCTGTGGAGAGGAGGCGTTTGAGGAGGTCAGGGGCAAACAGACAGCGGCAGTAAAGACCAGGGGTTTCCCTCAAAACGCTATCCAATCGGATTGTGGCTTCTGGATTAAATTATATCTGTGAAGTATTTCATTTGAAATACTGGAATTACATTTTAATTGAATTAAGAATATAGATATATAACCAAGAGCTGAAACTGAATGTTCCTAGCTACTCTTAGTAACACATTTCCAATGTGAATTGAATCTGAAGCTAGATATTTCCAGGAGATAACTAAGATAAAGCCAAACCAAATATTTTTGACTTTGACATTGGATTGCATTCGTTCAAATTTCATTACTGTATTTATCACTTGACTCTTTGGCAGATTAGCGGATAAGGGGTATAAGCAAAGTCTTGAAGACATATACACAGTTGAAGGTGGTAGTTGTGACACTGCTGCATTCTGAAACAGCTCCATCCACACCTCAGCCTTTAATGAGTACCATGCCGGCTGACCACCTGTTCTCCACGGCCTCCTAATGGAGGACGCCTTCTCCTCGGCCGCACCAACCTCCACACCTGTCTGGTGCAGACAGGCTGTAACGACTGGCTTTTCTCGTCTGTGATGAGGCAGAGCTCACACTGATGGAAGGTTCTGGAACAGTGTCTTGTTTTCATCAGCAATGCTCTTACAGAAAGTACTACTAAAGCTACACCTAAAAAGTTATGTCTGGGAAGGAGTCACGCTCACCTTGAGTTCTCTCATCTCAACAACAGATGTAATTACACCAAAGCTTAAGAGTTCTCACTGATTTAAAGCTGCCCAATACAAATATTGATGACTTTGGACCTTTAACAGGTTAAAAAAAAAAAGCCACATTTTTTAACACAAAATGCCGCATCAATTTATATTTACGACAAGGTCCGTTTGATCCCCATTTTCTATTCTTCCAAGCAGTGCCCAACAACAATGCTGTCTGAATAGATATTTTGGCCAGGCTGAAAACCTCTGTACAGTCAGGCATTTTATGAACCACTTCCCATCTTAGGTAACGGTGTAGCTCTGGGGGTCCATGGGTATTGAGAGTTATGGTAAACTGGGATGTTATGATGCTGTCACTTCACCTCTCTTTTGTCACTCAAGTTTGTTGGCAGAGTGGTGGAGTGCTGATGTTCCAGGGTGCCCTCATGCCTGTGGTTCCTTCTGGATCTTTCCTTTTAGCTGTGCTGCCATATCTAGATCTGCCAGAGTCCATCATTGCACATTATACATTATAGTTCCCCAATTTACACACCTTCATACCTGGACATGTCTAATAATCTTTCACTCTTTCTGCCGAGGTACACCTACCCCTGATGTCAAGATGTTACTGAGTCTCAACCCGTCTCAGCTGCCATGGCTCCTCCCATCACCCCCTGATGTCCGCTGCTGTAGCCCACCACACCTCCACCCCAGACAACTACTTCTCTGTTGCCCTTAATGGGTGTTCTCTTGCTGAATGGGTTTCTGACACACACACACACACACACACACACACACACACACACACACACACAAAATCAGGACAAGACTAGGACTTCTAGAAGTTGGACTAGCCAGTAATTGCAGTGGTAGCTCAGTGGTTATGGTACTTGACTTGTAATCAGAAGGCTAAAGTCCCACCACTGCCAAGTTACCAATGTTGGGCCCCTGAGTAAGACCCTTAACCCTCAATTGCTCATGTTGTACTCACTCATTTGGATAAAAACATCAGCTAAATGCTGGAAATATTTTTTCACTTTATTATTTATTTTTCTCTTAAAATTATTATTGTGGTGTCCATTGTCACCCAAAGGAGGATGCCCCCCCCTTTGGGTCTTGGTTCCTCTCCAGGTTTCTTCCTCGTGCTCTAGGGAGTTTTTCCCTCACCAGCGTCACCCTTGACTTGCTCACTGGGGGCTTGGACTCCAAAATTTGTAAAGCTGTTTTGTGACAACATCTGTTGTAAAAAGCGCTGTATAAAGAAAGTTGATTTGATATTTTGGTAAAAGTTTTGGAAGTGTCATAAAGGGAGAAAATCCCTTCAAAATCCATGCAAAGAACATCCATGCATCATCATCACGCGCTACATACCCCCACTTAATGTACGTACGAGGAAACAAATCATTTAATGCACGCACGAGGAAACAAATCGGTCTGCCCAGGCCCTTGGTTGCACATCAACGGCTATTTCTGTCCCGTCGTTCTCTTCATCTCCTACGGGAGAACGTTAAGCGTGGAAGAATCCTGCTCTAACTGACTAGCCAGACGCTGGCACCGGCCTGCAATGAGCTAAGACTAAAGTCAGCTAATTAACGCGTGACAGCTTTGTATAACAGGTTGGTCAAAATTCTAGGCAGGCTTGCAGTATCAGCAATTACTGGACTGTGAACGAAAGACAAGTAGGCCATTATGCTTTCACCATATCGCCCAGAGAAATGACTGTGTGCTGAGTAAGGGAATAAACACCACAGCCAGGAAATCACCTCACTGCTCCGCCTAAATGAAAAGCTTTCTTTTCAGCCTGAAGCCTGCACACTGCTACTAATGTATTGTGCGCTCAACGACAGCGTGTGATAAACCAGAGCAGTATTAAGATATCGAATATAGATGGTGAACAGCTGGTATGCAAGATGTGGGCAAAATAGTAATGAACACAACTTACACAACAGAGCCTGAAAGTGTGTGACAGCGATACATGATGAGGACAAAGCAACCATTACCATTTGACTACCACATACTGCAGTCGCTGTATGCTGCAGTACAAGGCAGTGAACTCCGTCACATGGCTAAACGCTGGCCTGAGTTCTTCTGATCAAATCTGTTTACTCAATGGCGTGAATGCGCCAACGTGTCCAAATACTCACATGGAACAACTGAGAGGCCATGATGCTCACAGCACGCAGTAGACACAGTAAACATCAGAAAGACAAACTCCAACATGTTAAAAGTCACAGCCAATATATTCTGCAGCTTGACATCCCACAGGGAGTCAGAATGAACTACATTTACCAGAAGACAGCCTACACCACCTGACATGCTTAGTTGCTGGAAACACCTGCGGGTTCAGTGGGTTGGAGACAGAATCATCATATCCCAGTCTGCCCTGCAGTGCGAGCCTCGCTGACCAACAATACACGGCATGCCAACACCGTGCACGTGCCCACACTACACCTTCCAAACTCTCGCGCAGCTGGCGTGCTTGGAGCATCACTTAAAGATTAACCAAAAAGCAAACCGCAGAACAGAAAGGCCTCCATCCATCCATCCATCCATCCATCTATCTATCTCTCTCTCTCTCTCGATATTCCATCATCTGTGATGACCACCTTAATGTAGGTGATTCAGCCAGTTTTCCTCACCAAGGCCAATGAGGAAAACCGAACTCGTGATCAGAAGGTGGAGAGCAGCAGAGGACCACATACTGGTGTCAGTTATTGGGGTTTTTCAGTGTTTAAACTACGAAACTGTTAACTTAAAACTAAATAACGGTCTTGCTACGCTAAAGAAACCGTTTTCTTCATTTTTTCCCCAACGGGGTTCATACTTCGCCGTGTCCGAGTAAGAAATGGGATTGGCGCTACACAAGCGTTTGATTGAGTGCAGCTTTGCTTTTCCCTCAGTCCACACGAATATTAGCAACGCGACGCATCCAGCGGCCTAATGATCGGGTAACGTAAGAGTCCTAAAGACTAAAAAGTTTCCCCCGCTGACTGCATCGGAGACGAACGTAAAGCAGGAAACTGCGAAGTGGGCAGACTGCCAACGCGTGGTTCCGTTCACGAGTCCCACAAGCAGGCGGAAAACAGGAACTCTCCCTGACCAATGCAGTAAAGCATTCCAGTGCAACTCCGTGTTTTAAACACGGAACTGTTAAAGCACATCAGCATGTTAGCGGTAAAACAAACCCGTGTGGGATTATGCTAACGGAGCTCGTGCCAGGTCCCCGTTTGTGATCGTTACAAACTTCGCAAGCTTACCTTCAGATGCACACGCGCGCTTGTTTGGAAAACGGCCCGGATCGGGTGAGCCCAGCGGTGCACACCGGACAGTTCGGCGACTAGTCTTAAACAGGCCATGGCGGTAAAGATCACTCGCTATGGCATACTCAGAAAAGAATTCCGACTCGGATTATTAACGGCATATATTTACGCAGGACTATGCAGATCTAATCTGTCAGTAACGTTTTCCGGGGTGATGTGCTCGGCTCTCCGCCACACAAGTAAGTTTTAGCGTTTCTTTCCTGTAACGAACTCTTCCGCCACGTCTCCTCCTGCTGGCGAACAGGACATAATGCAGACACGGAGCTGCAAACGGAAAGGACTGCGAGCAGTAAAATGGTACTGGCAGATCTGATAAAGGATAATGTGGAGCTACATGTTAGCATAAGGTCCGTTATCGTCTAATAAAACGCCGAAAGTAGATAATGCATGATCCAAATTAAATTAAGTGGGCATAATGAAATTGAAGCTCACATCTATAATGCAGCCTACCGAGCGGTTATTGTCTCTCGTGCGTCACTCCACAGACGTCTGTCCAGACGCAGACATTAAGGTCATTAGAGAATGACTGGCTCCCGCCTGTTTGTTTCCACACCCGCACAGCTTAATGGGAGACTCCACAATTTGGCGGAGTGGCGGAGAAATACGACATATGGTTCAAACTCGTGTCTGACGGAGGTCCCTTGAGCACGGGCAGACACACGAACCATGAACTGGGCACTGCGCCTGCGCTACTGAACAGCTGTAAGTACTCAGTTAATATTTTACCAGTATCGGTGTTAAGAATTTACAAGCGCTTCCTGAAAAGATTCACGATATGGCTGTGCTTGTGGGCAGCGGTAGCTCAGTTAAACTACTCAGCTTGTAACTGGAAGGTTGCCAGTTCAAGTCCCACCACTGCCAGGTTTCCACTGTTGGGCCCCTGAACAAAATGCTTAACCCTCAATTACTCAAGTTGTACTCAGTCCTAATTGTAAGTCACTTTGGATAAAAGTGTCAGATAAATGCCATAAATGTAAATGATTGTATTAATCACTCAATGAGGGAAATAAGCTAAGTCAGGAGGGTATTACAGTAATACTACACTGTCAGTGGAAAGTTACAGACAAGTGCATTTAGATTACACTGTATAACAATCTCACCAACAGTCTTTTAAATGAAGCTTTTAGTGTGCATTAAAGTGTCCCAAAAACTTCACATATTTATGTCGGAAAGATTAGCATTATGTTTGCAGTCTTTCGAGAACTGCAAGTACTGTTCACTGCTTATTGCTAAGCATGGGCTTAAAATAAAATCACATCAAAACGCTATGTGAACTACTAGGACATGGAGAGCCAGTCGTGGGTGCGCGCAGGTGTTCAAGCCCACCCTGCAGAGCTCCACCTCTTTCACTGATAACTACAACCCTTTAGGAAACCCTGCCCCCAGTCCTCAAAGGGCAATAGAACTACAAATACACAATTTACAGAAACTACATAAATAACTTTTCCCTTTCTGGTTAGCATTTACATAAAAACTTCATTAGATCCTCGCAGAATCATTGCTCACTAAAACAGGCTTCTCAGTTACATAACGAGAGTTGTAGTTGCCATTCGAAGTTGGCTGGATAATGTAGCTTAAGCATGTATATGTGGTTTTAATAATAATGTTGTAGTCCCACACTCAGAAAAGCGTCTGCTGTCAAGCCATACGTTTAATCCCTGATGTTTAGACCACGAGTCAAACCAGGCACTACCCGACATGCCGAGAACGTGGAGACATCACTGGACTTCAGCGAGTCTGCCAGGTGGGAAGGTACTTGGTGAACTTCAGCAGCGCATCAATGATGCTGCACAGGGATTCTCCAGCCTGCTATTGAGTTACCTGGTGGATGCGATACTGTAAGGGATCTAGATAGCCTTGATGCTTCATTTCACCACATAATCACGTTAAGCACACACTCAAAGACTCATTTTAAGATGACGGACTACCTGTCTAGTCTGGAAGAGAATGTGGGTGTCTGGAGGACAGCAGTTATTAGGGAAGGTTTGGTGTACTGGATGGTCAATAACCCTTAAGCATGGTGACTTTCTTTTGAATTTGAATTTTGATACCAAAAGTGTGTAATTTTTTTGTAAACCTGGTTTTGTTATTTATGTATTTTAACTAATGTAATTCTATTTGTGAATGTATGTTGTCACAAGTTGTCCTATCTCACCGACTGTTGTGTTATTAGTGAGCGTCATCAGTGAACAATACCAATCCAAAGATGAGAATCAACCTGCCGTTTCCCTGTCTGTGTGGAGGATTGGTTTTAGGTGAGCTACGGGGGTTTTGCATTCACGTCTCTAATCTCAGAGACAGTTGATAAGCTCTTATTAATACATAATATGTACTTTCTCACAGCTCAGTAACAAAAAATTCGGTTAACGTAATGTATGTTGCACGTAATATATTACTAGATTTAAGTTTCTCATCTATACTGAGAAACTGCTTTTAACTGGCAGCTTTGACAAATGTCTGAATGTAACCTATAATTGTATGCCATCTAGTGGACATATAAAGTAACGCATTATTAAGGGGGTATGGGGGATCGCATTCCGGAAGGCAAGCTAATAAAACCGGTGCCTAAACGAAATATCCTGGTTTAACCAGGCCTGAAAGATCGCTACGGTAAAATGTCGGCGAAAAAACACAAGGAAGCAGCGAGTCTCTCCTCAGATTAAATCACAGAACTGGAACGCGTTTCTCCGCATTGGAAATGAAGCATTTTGCATTACATATAGAATATCAAATCAAATCAAATCGAATCAAATGTATTTATACAACACGTTTTACAACAGATGTTGTCACAAAAAAGCTTTACAAATGTCCGAGTCCAAGCCCCCTGTGAGCAAGCTAAGGGGGACAGTGATGAGGATAAACTCCCTAGAGCATGAGGAAGAAACCTTGAGGAACCAAGACCCAAAGGGGGACGGGGGTCCGTCCGTCCTCTAGCCGAGACTCAAAGGGGGCTCCGTCTTCCTCTGGACCAATAGATGCTAGATGCGATTACGAAGCGCTTCATGTTTGAAAGTCACATGCTCATACTGTGCTTACCGTAACAGGTCTGCGCCTTTTTCTGTGCTGTCCATCAGTATGTTCTAGAAAAGTGCCAGTGTTTGGTAGGGATGTGTTTCAGGCGAAAGGCCATGCATTCTGCACGGATGTTCAAGCTTGAGCTCAAGCGCTAGGCTTTCTGTGGTCACTAGGGGTCGCTGTGCCATACTCTTCCATACAGGATCTGAAAATATTACCTAAACCTAATCTCAGTCGTACCAGTACAATTTATAATCCCTCTATTGTTTGTCATGGTTCATTATCCTTTGTTTCGATAAATGTGTAAAAACCCATTTTCATTTGATCAGAATTAGGACCGTTTGGGCGGCAGCCTGTAAGTGACTGCTAGTTGCTGACTTGGGAACAGAACACAGGGAAATGAAGATTTGCCCTTCGCGTTTTACACATTCCCACTCAATCAATTACACAAACCTAAACTGTTTGTATGTCATGTAATTGTTTATAGCATCCATGAATCTTGCACTTCCCGTGGTCATGTATTGTTCATGAATAAAGCATGCACCTTAACATTACAGAGCAAAAAAAAAGAGTATCACAATGTTAATATTCTAAAATTGTCAATTAACAGTTTATGGTCTTTCGCTGGACTCCGTTATTATATAAATATCAAACAAGTGATCACTTGAAGTTATATTGTCATTGAGTTTTTTTTCTTTTAACTATCCTAGTCTGGCTACTACGCTCCAAGTAGTGTTAGCATTTACTGCCATCTTGTGGTCTTCAGTGTAATAACCTAGCTACTGTTTATCCTTGTTAATCTTTTTATAAGCCACCTCAACATGTATTAAGACTCTCTAACACACCTGGATCATCTCTTTAAGGTTGATGTGTTTAATCAAGTGTTGATTTTGCCTTTGAGGGCTAATAATAGGTTTTATCTAGCTAATATGGAACTGAAGTGTAGTACGTGCCCAGCTGGGAGCTGCGAATCACAGCATCTTCTGTTTACAGCGTGTCGTCTACTTCAGTGCACTGGGAAATATTATACAATGAAAAAGGGTGAGAAAGGGTGATGATGATGATGATGTCACTATCAACCAACTTCAAAAGAAGTTTGGGGCCTCTGCAAATTTTTTTCTATTCTAACGTACACACTCTGATCCAAATATTTTTCCACACACTGATTTAACATAGAAATGTGTAATAATATCAGATTGATTAATAACATAAAAGACTTTTAGAGAGCTGTAGAATGAATTACGATGTCAGATTCTTTTTAATTAGCCTGAGTTAGAGTATGAGAGAGAGAGGAGTGAGTGGAGAAGATATATAAGTAATTTAAGTGTAACAAAAAGAGCTCTAAAATACAGGCCAGCAACTGGCATAGAGAGAGAGGGAGAAAGGGAAGGAAGGAGAAAAAGTAAGAGGGAGGGAGAGAGAGAGAGAGAGAGAGAGAAACGGAGAGAGAAACGGAACAAGCAGGGTAGTGGAGAATGGAGAGACGCCAAACTAATAAAGGGAGTATCCAAGTATCCAGGCATGGTGTTTGAAGTTGAGTGCCGCAGGTGGAGGGGGCCGTGGGTGGTGAGTGGGTGGGTGAGGGGGCCGTGGGTGGTGAGTGGGTGGGTGAGGGGGCCGTGGGTGGTGAGTGGGTGGGTGAGGGGGCCGGGGGTGGTGAGTGGGTGGGTGAGGGGGTGGGTGAGGGGGCCGGGGGTGGTGAGGGGGTGGGTGAGGGGGCCGGGGGTGGGTGAGGGGGCCGTGGGTGGTGAGGGGGTGGGTGAGGGGGCCGTGGGTGGTGAGTGGGTGGTGAGGGGGCCGTGGGTGGTGAGGGGGTGGGTGAGGGGGCCGTGGGTGGGTGAGGGGGCCGTGGGTGGTGAGGGGGTGGGTGAGGGGGCCGTGGGTGGTGAGGGGGCCGTGGGTGGTGAGGGGGTGGGTGAGGGGGCCGGGGGTGGTGAGGGGGTGGGTGAGGGCCGTGGGTGGTGAGGGGTGGGTGAGGGGGCCGTGGGTGGTGAGGGGGTGGGTGAGGGGGTGGGTGAGGGGGCCGGGGGTGGTGAGGGGGTGGGTGAGGGGGCCGGGGGTGGGTGAGGGGGCCGTGGGTGGTGAGGGGGTGGGTGAGGGGGCCGTGGGTGGTGAGTGGGTGGTGAGGGGGCCGTGGGTGGTGAGGGGGTGGGTGAGGGGGCCGTGGGTGGGTGAGGGGGCCGTGGGTGGTGAGGGGGTGGGTGAGGGGGCCGTGGGTGGTGAGGGGGTGGGTGAGGGGGCCGTGGGTGGTGAGGGGGCCGTGGGTGGTGAGGGGGTGGGTGAGGGGGCCGGGGGTGGTGAGGGGGTGGGTGAGGGCCGTGGGTGGTGAGGGGTGGGTGAGGGGGCCGTGGGTGGTGAGGGGGCCGTGGGTGGTGAGGGGGTGGGTGAGGGGGCCGTGGGTGGTGAGGGGGCCGGGGGTGGGTGAGGGGGCCGTGGGTAGTTGCCAGCCGAGGTGTAATTGTGTAGTAATACTGAGAGGGCTGAGATAGCTGCCTCTCAAGCCCCGCCCCTGCCTCTCAAGCCCCGCCCCTGCCTCTCACACTCTTAATTGACCAGGCCCTGGCTCCCTTGAGCCCCTGTTATTTATTAAAAATTCATCACTAAATAATTCACAAGCTGGAAGAGAACATGTGGACAAGGCCTGGTAATTGTGCGCAGGAAAATGAGCTTGAAAGTAGCCTGAGTGCAGAGCCAAGGCCTTTTGAGTTCTGTTCTCTTTTTTCTCTATTAAGCAGGTCACTGTACTGTTGTGAGGAGGCATAAAGTGTGACAGAAGTTCAGCTCTTTCCTGTATTTTGCTTATTTAAGCACAACATTTCTCTCTTTGTTTATTTTTGACAAAAATTATTTTCCCAGAATTTGCTCTCCATTTTCCCGTTATCCATCTTTTCCAGAAGAGGTCAGCAGCAGTGTGTTCAGTGTCAGGTCTGATGCACAGGTATGGCTGGTTCATCTTTAGTGCATCATAGATGCTTCACATCTCTCAGCTGGAAGTGTGGAAGTCTTTTTTCTTTTTTTTTTCAGCAAACAGCAGTGTGTTTCCATAGTGATTGTGTTTCCATAGTGATGTGTTTCCATAGCGATGTTTCCATAGCATTCTTTATCCTGTTCATGCCAGACATTTGTCAAGGCTCTCTTGAATGACAGGACGCAATGTTTAACTTATCATGCCATAAAGGTGTTAAAATAGATACAATATTATCAGGAAATTGATTTCTACCTAATCATTTTCTAACCTTTGTTACTGATATAGAATCATCATTTCTTGTCAGAATGTTTGACAATGTCAGAACAACTAAAGTTTTTTGCTTTGCAGATAGTTTAGAAGTTCATGTGTTTCACATTAGAGAACTTCAAGAAGTTGTTGTTGTGTAAGCTTGAGCTCAAATGTCTGGTGTTTAATTTCTTCACTAAGATCAAATCATTCTCAAGAGCAACACCTACAGCACAAGGCAGATTTAGACACCAGCAGTTCAAAGTAGCGAGCACTTAAAGTTGGGTCTCGTCTGAACATACATCCCAGAAGGTCAGCTCTGCCTGCCTGCTCTGTGGGACATAAATAAATGTATAGTGGTGGTATGTGAGTGCTGTATGTGCATAGCTGTAAGCATGACTGTAGAACTTCACCTAGGAGCACATCAAAGCTTCTGGCTGCTTCTGCTCATTTCTCGTCTGGTCCTTTTCACCAAAATGCTCAAAAATGTCTACAGGGAGACAAAAAAAACATGTTTGCTTTAATCCCACAAGTGTTTATTATGCAAATGAGCATTCTGTGGAAAGAACACAATGTGTTAGTGCGTAATGGAGTAAACAAGTTACAAAATGAAAAATGCCAATTTATTTAATTATGCAGTCATTCATTTATGTTCATTCATTCATGTATACATACTTATGGATTTTTATGTTTTTTATGTGAAGGCCTGTCAATGTTAGTGAAGATCTCAACTTGCATCTTATTCTCACTCAAATGAGAGTGAACATATAATTCAGTTTATCAACAATATCTATTAAGTCAGTTACTTGCATTTCTTTGTTTCAGGTATTAAACAATCACAATCTTAAACCCCTTTGTTTGGGAATGTCGTAGTGATGCTAAATATCGGTCTGTTTCTTTGGTGTGATACAGCACCACATCTTGCAGTCATTGAAAGGGCCACTGAGGCCTTCGCTGGAGCACCAGGAGGCCCAAGGTAAGAGCAGGTGTTAATGACCCACCCAGTACCTGACGCACCATGCCCGAAGACCAGCGTGCCTGTCCCAGTGCTCTGCACAGCGTCTGCCTCACTAGGGTCATTATTACAACTTTATGATGATGTTATTTTTTCAACAATTTCAGAACAATTTACATCACCAAAGTGTAAACCAGGTGCATTTTACTTCAGTTATTTTGTAGTTTGTTTTAAGTGTTTTATGGTGACTGGTGTAAAGGTTCTCATGTGGACTGCTGGTACGGAGCTGCTTCACACTGCACTGTTGATGTATCATAAACAGGGGCAGCTCAAGCCAAAGGACTAAACAGCACCCTTCTGATCCTTTAGCTTTCTCTTCGTCTATGCTTCAATCCCTCTGTTTCTCTCTCTCCCTCTCTCTCCTCTCTCTCTCGTAGCGTTAGAGGAGAGTTCCCAGCACAGCGAGGCCCGAGTGGGTTCTGAAGTTCTGAGCTGGTGAATAATAGAACAAAGGCATGAAGGGCCTTCAGAGGTTCCCCTGCTCTCCCACACCACTCTGTCCGAGAGAGAGAGAGAGAGGGAGGGAGACAGAGAGATGAGAGAGAAAGAGAGAGAGTGACACACTGCACCCTAAAAGTAAAGATTCAACAGTCATTTAAAAACAAAATGCCAGAGCTAGACACAGGAGGTGTTTTACCGGCAGGTCAGATGTCCACTTTCAAGTGACAGATAATAGAAAAAAACGTTTTTGGTTTTGGGAAATAATGAATAAACCTTATTCACTGTGTAGGGTTTTTAAGAATTCTGCCCTATCAGCAGAGCTAGTGTGAGCTGTTCGTCCTGTCAGCGGACAGCTGAGGTGGTCAGAAGCATGGACTCAGGCGACCTCCCACCTCTCTCCTCTGCGTAGGGAGCGCTGACACTCTGGAAGTCCTGCTCTACGGTTGAAGTCCTGGCCTCTCTGCTGTGACTTTGCCTGGTGACTGCCTGCTTCATTAGAGCTGTCAGTCACAGACCTAGCGACAAAGCTGCAACACGGGACAGTCCCGCCTCCCGAGGACAGCGCAAGGCAAATGCATCGTTGCTGCGGGTTTCACCGATCACATGACCAGCTGAGCTTTCCAGCCGTGTGGCTTTGCAGTGGGGTAAAGCTTTACTGTTCTACTCATGTTTCCTTGCTGTCCCAGGCGTCTGTTCCAGTGCTTCCTCGTGATCTCCATCGTGATCTCCTGGGAGTTTGAGACTGCTCCATGCTCCCGGTGAACAGTGTGCTTTAGTCGTAGCACTCAGCTGGGGTGATGTTCGGGTTTATACCTCTGGTTTATACGTTAAGAGCTATGCTGAGGAATTATTTTGGCTTTTATGCAAGCTTCTCATCTTCTCCATGTGGTTGGTTCTCAAAGAGCATGAAAAATAAATGAACAGATGACCCCCCCCCCCCCCCCCCATCAGCAACCTGAGTCCTGGAACAATAAGATATCCTCCATATTGTGTTCTGTATCTCAAATACATGGTGAACAACAAAAAAGAAACTTCTAAACATAACAAAACAAAACCTGTACTTCGAAGGAAGGCTCAGGCCTGAGTTCCTTTCAATAATATACAAGCGCGGCTTTCCCACTACCTCCGTGTTATTCCGAGCGTTCCTGCAAATATTTGGAGAGAATGAGGGGAGATGAAAAGAGCAGAAAACAATGAGGCCGTCATGGTGTTGTGGCGTCCACAGGCCCTGCCTCGTCCCGCCTTTGTGTCGGCTCCAGGACTTTCAAACACTCCGAGCCAGCGCCCGGGACCGGTGCCGAGTCGCTGAAGGCAAAGGTCGTTATGCTCCAAACATACGCTGCACCCTTAAGACTTATTTAAATGACGTGTACGTGACTTCACACTCCGCACCACCAGGGAGAAGCTGACGCCGTTGTCTGATAGCGTTGGGTACTCGTATGCATTAAACTGCTCAGCTCTCCTTAGTGTGTCCTTTCCTGTACAAATAGGGCATCAATAACCATGACGCCTGGTGTTACTCGGTCGGTGCCAGGAATAAACAGGCCAAACCAGAGTGTGTGTGGTGCTGTCCTGCTCTCTGCTGTCTTCACTTGCCCTCTCTCTCCATGTCAGAATCAGGGTTGCCGGATCTTGCGCTCCACGCTGTCTTCTTCAAAAGAGCATCGTTTAGCTAGTAGCATGGATTTGGTCTTGGAGTTTGTCTGATTGTGTGTGGAGCCTTGGCCTGTTTCTAGACATTTTGGTGTTCATTTGTAGTTTGTAGTTAGTTTCCACCCTCTCCATATGGGACCTGTATTCTGGTTAAAGGATTTTGTGGGATGTACATAGTGTATTGATCTCTATTTGCATACATATGTGCACATATGTTTACTATATATAGGCTCCTATGTGGATATTAACTAGAGAATTTGAACCAACTATACTTGTGATGTGAGAAGCTGGTCAGTCCAACCTGGTGCTAATATGAGTGTTGGCAGGGGATTAAATAAACATACTGCAGAATCAAGTCTGTTTAGGGATTCAGAATTAGACACCACTATAAGTTTGGATATTATTATCTTAATGAGTTATGGACTTTCTAACAGAAGGTGCAAAAACCAAGGAACCACTACCAAATCAAGCCATGTTCATTTGAGTCTACTGCTAATATGGGAGTGTCCACTTGAGGGCACTGTGTATGGCACTGGGGATGAGAACAAAGGGGATCCTCAGTCTCCTGCTTTTCCAATTTGTATTTCAAGTCTGTTTCATTTCTCTCTGAGGGCTATTCATCAGTGCAGTTCAAAGAGTACTGTGTGCTTCCATCACTGTCTGCAACAACAGCGCCGCAATTAAAGAGTTTTACTGGAATTATGCACCAAAATATGAAAGCATAAATCCCCTAGAGTGAAAGTAGCTTCAGGTTGGTCAGCAAGCCCTAAACACGGCCTGGCCTGGACGTCATAAACACGGCCTGTGAGTGAGTGAGTGTGGGTGTGTGTGAGTGTGTGTGAGTGTGTGTGTGTGTGTGTGCGCGGAGCTGGACAAGGCTGACATTGGGACCAGGCCTCGGATTAACACTCAGCACTACGGCACATTTCTCCACTCTCAGCAAACTCGCTCCCGCCAGACAGGCAGAAGATACGTCTTCACCCCACACAGAACTGGGGATTAGCTGTCTCTCCTCCCTCTCTTTCTCTCCCTCTCTCTCTCTCTCTCTCTCTCTCTCTCTCTCTCTCTCTCCCACTCTCTCCACTCATGTTCTTTTGCTGTGCAGTACATTTAGTGTCTAACAGCAGGCAAAGGTGGCAATACCAAACACCAAATGTGTTGTGCTAGGGGAGTGAGGTCAAGGAGGAGAGGGGGCGTGGCCGAGGGAGGGGCTCAGGGAGGGGCTCGGGTAGGGCTCACGGTCAGTGTCAGGGGGCTTGTTGTGGTGCAGGTAATCCAAGGGGATCTGCCTAATCTGTCACAGATACGTGGCTGAAAGAAGCAGGCAGCAGACACAGAGCCAAGAGGCCTGAAAACGGGATTACGCCTGCATTAACACACTGTGCTTATCTCTTAAACACTCCCGAAAAACAGCTTTGCTGTGTGTGTGTGTGTGTGTGTGTGTGTGTGTGAGTGAGTGAAGAGAAAGAGCAGAACCCAGAGACCATGGCTGCTTTAAGCATATTTACGTTTTTTTCTTCTCCTGAGTTGGGGTTCTCTCCTTGGTGGATCTTTTTCTCACAGAGGTCGCAGTTTCTGTGACTGGATCTCAAGTCCGGCAGTGAGTGACAGGCTTTCTGAATTCTGGATGTCCAAGATCTGTGAGCGCCGGCACTTCTACTGCGTTTAGCTGCCTAATCCCAATTACCAAGATGCCTTATGTGATTACTGTTGAAAAAGAACTAATTGCCAGCTAGTTTGTGGATAAATTAGGGGCTGTCACTCACACACACACACACAGATGCTCACACACAGACACTCACACAGACACACATACGCTGATCACATGCAGACTCCCCTTTAAAACACAGCTTCAGTATAGTCAGACGTACATATTTTCATGCATTTCCATGGTCACTGACATACACATGCATGCACATGTGCTGTTTTGCAAAATGTCCCATGGGGCAGATGTGGGCAACAATTACTTCTGTCCACAAACTTGCCCCAGGATGTCAGAAACATTGATCTGACAATTGATACACTTTGAATGACTCTCACAAACATAAACAAACAGCCAGAGCTCCTCACGCACCCTCACAAACATGAGGGCCCACATCCCTAACCACAGCCCACAGGGTGGAGGGGAACAGAGAGAGGAGAGAGAAAGAGAGAGAGAGATGCTCTAATGTTTATGTTTTGCAGATTAGCAATGATGAAAGAATGCCTTTTCATGTCTGGGCTGGAGGCACCCCTCCCTCAGGTCCCACCCGTGCAGCAAACACACACACACACACTTACACTTGGCTCTCTACCCAGCAGAGACCTCCCCGATCCACTCTGCTCCTGACAGTTCAGCCAGGGTGGACTCCCCTCCGTTCTCTCTTCTGCCTTCGTTCCGCAGACCTCTCAAACAGCACCGCCGGACGTCGCACTCACCCAAGCCTTTGAAATTTCACCCCTGTCCCCACCAAGATCGTCTTCTCACCAGCACTTATCTGAGCTCATATGAAAGACATCTATTGTTCCCAAACGTATGACTGCACTCTCTCTCTCTTCCTCTGTCACTCCCTTCTGATCCCACTCTCTCTCGTTTTCTCTCCCCTCCCTCCCTCTTTCCCAGAGCCATATGCTTGGCTTGATCCCTCCTGTGTGCCTGCCCTTTTCTCTCTCTCTCTCTCTCTAGGTCTCTTCTCATGGTGACAGGGATTATAATGGCTTTTATTCCTGGTGGGATCTCCTGCCAGGATCTACGACTACCTCCCCACTCTGGCCTGCCCGGCTGTGTCCGTGCTCCGCACCGCGACTCCGGACCGCTCGCACTCGGATTCTACTCCTTCGCCACTTTGTCGCTCAGATTCTGGACACTTTGGCCATGGGAATCGCACGGCTGAACGAGGCGAGGCGCGTGCCCGGGCAGTTTGTTTCTGATTATTTTATTGCGAAAGCGAAGTCTTCCAAACCAAACAGGGTTGTAGCTGGTCGAGCTGCAGCCTCTGGTCTGGGGCGCGAGCGTGAGCACAAGCAGACCTTCCCACTCTGAGCTGCAGCAGACACACACTGGGAGGGAGAGCTATTGTGAATCATCAAAGGTGCAGTGGCATTGATGAGCCACCCCTGCTCACACGGGCCTGACACCCCTGGTAACGGGGGGGCAAACGGGTCCGGAGCCCCTGTAAATGCTTTCACTGAACCTCCAGGTTTGGATCACTTTGCTTTTCATCTTCTTAAATTTAAATAGCACAAACATCTAACACAAGTGATGCTGAGATCCATCTTTGGTGGGATATGTGTGTTTTTGTCTTAGGCGTCCCAACACCAGTCAGCCCTCTTAAGAGTTCAGAAAGGCTCTCTTTGAGATCCACATGACAGAGGGCAGAGTTTTCGCACCCTAACTCTTCTGACTCAGCCCATCCCCTGGGTGACGTTTCCCCAGCTACACCTGGACTTTTGTGCCAGGCACGGCTATCTCACATGCACTCTGGGAATCACCTCATCCAGCTGGAACAAACTTTAGCTGTCATGGGACTTCCAGGTGGGATAACAAGCATGCTTTGGCCTTATCCTATGAGTTTATGGTTCCTTACTGGGAATGTACTTAAAGCTTGAAGAGTAGGTTTGTCAGTACTGTGTGTGTGTGTGTGTGTGTGTGTGTGTGTGTGTGTGTGTGTGTGTGTGTGTGTGGACAGGTTTTAAATGATCTCCTAACTGTCCTGTGTTAGTAGTGGATGCCCTCTCCTGCTGATCTGAGATCAGGTATTTGCTTTCTTGCAGAATAACAGTTAAGGTTAGGACTGAGGTAATGAGAACCACTTGGTCCTGAATCAAGTGTGAAAGAGGAAACGCGTCCAGATTACGCTACCCTGGCTCGGAGCAGAAGCGATTCAAGGATCCAGCTCTCAAGGACCGGGAGGCCCTGCGGGTTTTGGAGGCAGCTACAGACTGTGTTATATGAGTCCTGACAGGCTCTGACACCCTGCCTGTCCTACAGGTTCAGGGGCTGTTTAGACATCTCCTGAATATGCCAGGCTGCGTGAATCACACCCTCAGAGAAGCAGCATTGGATTACAAAGTCTTATCGTGTCCCTCTGACCCCAGGACAGCTGGGAGGCAGGAGAGGTGTGTGTAGCTGTCGCCTGGCTTCAGCAGACGGCCTGCAGGCTTAATGGCGGTGTGCTCCGCGCCCAGGCAACAAATAACAAATGGAAGCTATTAACAGCAGATGTGTGCATGTTGCACTTCGCACATGCATGTGTTGACTACATGACTATGGTCTTCTCCCTCTGAAAGGGCCCACTCTGGAATTCCACCATGGAACGCAGCTTTGCCATGTCCCATTCCCAACAGAGGTCCTCAAGAATGAACTTCACTCTATTCGCAACATTAGGAATCTTGCTTTATTTGCAGTGTTTTCCACCTCCTGTGCTTCTGTGCCAATACTTCACTGATCCCAGGAAAAGGAGGCAACATTAGAGAATCATATCGATGAGTAGGAAGAAAGCATCAAGGCAGAGCACTGCTTCCAAATCTTAGAGACTAACAAGTAATGTATTAAAGGAGACCTATTATGCTTTTAGGTTTTGTTATGTATTTCTTTTAGTGTTTTATAAAGCTTTTGTGCATGTAAACAGTCTGTAAAGTTACAAAGCCCAAAGTACACGCCAGCGTGAATAATTCTTTTCCAAATAAACCACTTTTTACAACTGTCTGATTCACCTCATTGGAATTTCAGCCATTTTCTTTCTTACACAATGACACAATCTCGTCACACTTTCCACATTGCCTGCCTACCGCTTGGCAAGCTTGGCACACCCTCACACAGCACATAGCAAGTAGTAGAGGCCAGGAAGAGTTCCCTTTTGTAGTCAAGTCCAGAAGATGCTGTGTTCTGCGTTGTGAGGAGAAATCTCCTTTGCATGCTCTGCCATAGGTAGTACCACAAAAAGTTTGTAATAAATGTTTAAAATATATTTTCACCACTATTTCTTCCAATTATTTCACCGTGTGCCCGGTATGTAACAGAGGAGGGATTCAAAACACATGCTCATTTGGATGCAGAATTTTCACATGCATTACTCCTGAAGGACAGGAGTGTGACCCAATGGATTCGATTCAGGTTCACAGCCTGTAAGTATGCACTATTGTATGCACTATTATATGCACTAGTATTTCTGGATTTGTGATGTTTGAGGAGCACATAGTAACTACTACGAGTGGAGCTGTTGGCTGTAGAGAGTGATCAGCTGTAGTCATCTCAGCCAACTTGACAACTAATTTATTGTTTTGCCAATCAGAAAAACACAAATTCTCAAACTTTTAAAATATTTATTTCTATCACTAGATACCCACATGCAGAGTTGCATGTCTTTTAGTGGAACTGTGAACAGCTTGGAAACCACCAGAAACTAAGGATTTCTAACATTTCAGACACACCAGAGTTCACAGCTACTCAGGAGAAAAGGGTTTGTCTGCACACTGCAAGACAGAGGTGGAACGTGTAAGGGCGGAACCCCTCTGTCGGTTTACCAATCAGAACAGAGGGAGTGAGAAGACCAATCAAAGCTTGGCTCATCAGGAGGGAAGATACAGGACCTCTAACACAGAATATCAGACAGAGGATGAAAAGAGATTTACAGTATGAGCTAAATGTGTTTTTGGAGCACTGAAACATGTAAACCCATCCTAGTAGACCCAAAATAAAACACAGACAATGAGCATAAAAGTAAAACAGCAGAGCAGAGGTCTGTGTTCATAGAGCATTATCAGTGCAGTAGGGAAGACATGAGGTAAATTGTGAGGTTTTTGAGGGGGTCTTTGAAAGCATCTGTCCTTCACAGTTGATAGGAGCCTTGATCAGTCTTGAGCAATATCCTCCTCAGTAATATCAGTCAAAAGCCC
Organism: Electrophorus electricus; assembly: GCF_041902795.1. Lineage (NCBI taxonomy): Eukaryota > Metazoa > Chordata > Actinopteri > Gymnotiformes > Gymnotidae > Electrophorus > Electrophorus electricus. The sequence continues at coordinate 1,034,373 of NC_137508.1, forward strand.
TGGAAGCATACTGCAAACACCCCCTCCATTTATTACCCAGCATATGCGTTCCTCAAACATAGTGTTTACTCCTTAGCTGTGGCTGTAGCATAATAAAGCAGCAGTATGGCACTCCACTACATGAGCTTGGTGGCTGTGCTTCTGGAAACAGTCTGCTTGATGTCTCCTGCACCCAGCGCTCTGATGGCCTGATTGATGACCCCTCCGCATGGTCCTGTCCAGGAGGCAAACCCTGACCCCAGAACCCTTATCTGGTCAAACTGGGCAGCGGAGGACACCTCAGAAGCTTGGAAAGCTCCTCCCAGATGAGCGTGCACCCCCGGGACTTTCTCCATGCCATATCCCACACAGTCTGGGTGAGTATGCTCACCGCAGGAGGTCACGCCAGGGTCACATGTCACAGGGAACGTGGAGAATCTCCACCTGATAAAGCGTTATCAGCAGTCTGGAATCTGTGCTAGCCTTGTCAGAAAAATAAATACCATTATCTGAGGAATAGTGAAGTCCTATGTGTAACCAGCTTATCTGCTACATATGGGACAGAGTACAGCACCGAACATGTGGGAGGGTTCCTCTCTGGATATGTTTATTACATTATTAAAAATAATCAATAACATATGGGAAGAATAGCACTTATCAACTAGTTGTTAATGTATCTAACTTCTCATTTATTATTTGCATGTTTTTATCTACCTATTTGAGTGATTAATAAAAACCATTACAATTACTGTTATATATATATATATATATATATATATATATTATATATATATATATATATATTATATATATATATATATATATAAAATAAACAATTATTGTGCAATCTTCATTGCTCAATTGCTCAATTTGTGTGTGTGTGTGTGTGTGTGTGTGTGTGTGTGTGTAGGATCCTAAAATCGTCTACGGGAATCATATGGTTCAAAGACTGTGTGATAAAATCTGTTATACATTCAATTTGATATGCTTTTAACACCCTCAAGCATACATTGCTTAAGAACATATAAATGAAATATGCTATATTGTGCTTTAAATCTGACCTCACGGCTCCTCCATTGCCCTGTGGTGTGAAATGAAAACCCGCCACCCTGATCCGCCTCTATTTTACATTGATATGCACAAAATTGGCTCCTGTCCCGACGCTCCAATGCGCTTTCTGTCCTGTAGGTTGCAGTACATGGGCGCGCTCTATGTTGTGCTTTGATGTGCCTGCTTTAATTTGGGGCTTTAATGGAATCTGCGGAGTGGCTCGCGTCTATCGGCGCTGGCATCAGAGATCCCGCGGCTCGCGCTGGCCTAGTAAGGGAGGCGCTTGCCATGAAACAATGGTAGCGCCCAGAGGCTCTTCCGCGCGCTCATCTCCAATGCAGATACACGAGCCGTAGACTGGCTGCACTCAGCTCGCATGGCTGACAACACCCCTCGCGTTTTGATCCGTGCAGTGGATAATGCTGGCTGCAGAGTGGGTTGTCCTGGACCAGACGCGCCAGCTCGTGTGTGAGCTGTCAAATCAAAGCAGGTGGTTTCCTGTCCCAGAAACGCTGCGGCTGGAGAGGTGCGCTCCAGGGCGAACGCGTCACGAGGCAGCGACGATTAACGTCTGGCCATAAATCAGTCCTCCATCCGTTTCAAAACCATATTTCATATGCATGTCTACTGTTTAACTAGTAGCGCAGTAAAAAGGCTTTCCGTCTTTGAAGGAAGCATACAGGATCTGCGGCCTATGCAGAACGAGCCCCACAGACGTATATAATACGGCAGCCAAATCCTCGGGAGCGCGTGTTCAGGCACAGCGCGAGCTGGGGAAAACCCGGAGTCTCGGCGAGTTCACGTGCTAATCTCGCGCCGTCTGCCTGCAGTCGTGTAGTCGCAGCAGAGCAAAGTCATACCTGAGTAGGCTGTGATATGCTTCTCAATGTAAAAACAGACGATATAGTCTTAAGGCCTATAAACTAAGTCTATACGGTTCGTTTCTTAAATCTTTCATTTTAGATCACCTCAGCAAGCAGGATAATGTATTCCAGAGTGACCGTATCCACACGAATTAAAGCACTCTTGTGCTTGCTTTATGGTCACATAAGAGACTATTGTGTAGGCTACATATTAATATTAAACAAAACTATTCATGAAAAAAGCAATTTTTTGTTCATTTTAATCTTATGCTCTAAGTGTCATAACTCCCTTTCGTTGCTCCATGCCGCGGTGTGGACAGATAAGTGTCACTGAGCTTTTAACCGTTCAGACAAAGGCCCCTGGACACAAGCGTCTTCAGGTCTGAACGGCCCCTGCCTCTCACGTGCAGCAATACCGCCAAACGATGCTGGTATTGTGAGAATACCCTACTAACTATCCCGGCTGTAGGGCGCCAGATAGCTTTTGTGTTAAAAACCTTTCTGTTGGATGTATTTAAAATCATAATTCACAAAAAAATAATAATAAATGGAAAAAAAAATTCAGTGATATCATTGAGCTGTTTTTTGTTTTGTTTTTTGTTTGTTTGTTTTTTGTTTTGCTTGCAATTATATAAGTTTAAATGTCAAATGATTCAGGACTGTGGAAGTGTGTGGCATTGCAGCATATCACACTTAGAAGACATTTACGACATGTATAAAAACTAAAAATACTATGAAATGTGTAGATTTGTTTTAGAAAAAAATGTTAGAATTTCCCTTTAATGTAGATCAAATTGACTTAAATATCAGTTTATATTGTATCTTCCCAATAGCACTTCACACACATCTCTCAACTTGTTATTAAAGTCATTTCTTCCCTTTAGTTGTGGAGTAGTAAAACATCCTTGAGCAGGTGAGAAATTTACCTGCTCAGGTCTGATGGTAATGACCCCCCACACACACACACACACGCACACACACACACACACACACACACACACACACACACACACACACACACACACACACACACACACACAAGCACGCGCGCTTTTTTAGCTGTTTGGATATGACTCACAGAAGGGGAAGAGAGTTGTTGAACAGCTGTGAAGATAAGGCCAATGAAGGCAGACCAGGGCTTTAACAGAACAGTTTACCAGCCTTATCCAGCAGAAAGACTGAGCTTCATCTGCACTTTGATGTGCCAACTCGCTCAGACCTTTTCTGCAGATCACACACACACACAGCTCACTCTTAAAGGTGATTGTTTCCACGGTGTTTACCCACCAAAGATAGTAGAATTTTGCCCAAACCTGATGTATTAAGTGACTCACGGTCTTAATTGTGGCACCGCTGTTGGACGATAAGCACAAAAGCGACATTTATTTGATAGTGAGGGTTCATCCTCACTCCTTCTGCCGTGAAAATCAAACGTGTTTGTTGCTTTCTCTTAATAGGCTTGTTTTTCCAGGTTGTTGACCCGGGCTGTGATGTAAGGACCCAGACACCCTCACATCAAAGCACTGAGACTTTCCTTAGATAGATTCCTATCACTAAGGAGGGTAGTGACTAGGCAGCAATCAATAAAGCATTTTTCTTTGATGTTACAAAAATGATGGCAAATTTCATTGAGGCCAATTACTCACAAGATTTCATTATGTGCCATCATATCAGTGTAGTGTTATGATTGCTGAAAATTTAGCCATATGCTACAAAGCGTAATTCTTGGGGCTTTTTTTTTGTAAAAAGCACAACAGAGAGAGCAATCTGCACCTGCATGACTATCACCTTGAGCATACACACACACACACACACACACACACACACTCACACTCATGCCAACCACTTGCATATGGGCTCTAAGACACAAAGTCATGTTTGGGTTTGTGAGGGTGTAGGCAGTTTCAGGAGACCCAGGGGGCCCTCGGCCCCGAGCGCCTACACACACACCCCTGAGCAGCTCGCTGCCGCTACAATGGGGGCCACTTGTCACCCTGCTGCCCTGTTCTGAACGGGCCACCCAGACCCACAAGCGTGGGGGCAGGATGGGTTAGGGCCACAGGTGGAGATCTCACTGATAAATGCTGTGTGCTTTCCAGTAAAGTGATCCAAAGTTGCTTCGTCTACAGACCTTGTTCATTTGAGCACGGCTGATATGTTAATCCCCTACAGTCAGTTTTATTGACATCAGATTTTAAAGTATATAATTATCATTATATTAAGTTATTTTACAAAAATAGTATATTTTAAATGGTTTATTGGAAAGTTCTGAAAAGCAACTCAACTAAAACTAAGATCAAATGAACCATTTAAGATGTAAACAGTGTGTTGTTTATTTTTCCATTTGTGTGACTATGACGGTCCACAGATGCATATTGTAATGCAGCATAAGTACGGTAATCCTGTCAGGTTCCCCAAACTGGAGTAAGTGTAATCTTTTTGGAAAAATATTACTTTTGTGAGCTGTATAAGAATATGACATTATGTAAGCAGCTTCCTTGAAAAACTGCATAAACACCCTGTATTGTCCTCACTTCTGGTGTCTAAAATAATAAGTAATATCTGCAGAAAGGAATTAGTAGTAAAGGTGAACTAAGACTCACTCCGTCATGGGGATTTTAAAAGACACTTTATGCAAAAGCTTTCTTTGAAGACTGGGGAAATACCAGCCATTAATGCGGCCTTAAAATAGAAAGCTGTCCACTTTTCCCTCCTCTGAGTTGTGCAAATAGCAATAAAAGGAGAAACACACACACACACACACACACACACACACACACACCCACACACACACACACACACACACACAACTGAAGATGAATTAGATTGCTATTCCCATTCTGTCGAATTTGCCCCTCTTCATCATTTAAACTTGCAGGATATGAGTGTCTGCTCTGTTCTACAGATGCTTCAGGAGCGGCACACACACACAGACACGAACGCACGCACACAGACACACATGCACGCACACGCACACACATAAAGCTCACAGGTGGCTGGCTCTGTTCCAGAGCACAGATATGGAAGCTACCTCTGAATGAATCACACACACACACACACATAAAGGAAGATAATTCCCCTCGCCCACATGAAAGAGGCAGGCAGTGGGCGGACTGCCAGGTCTCAGCTACCTGGAGACAAAGGAGCTGCACCCTCGGGGGTTAGAGATGTTCATCTGGGATCATGCATACTGATGGATGTTGTCTACTGAGTGTGTGTGTGTGTGTGTGTGGCTGCCTGTTAGCTTTTTGTGCTCTCGGCGCATTGCACAGTCGCAGTTTGCAATTAATCTAGCCGATGCTCAGGTCTCCTTGTGGAGCAGGCTGGCCTCTGCTAGGCCTGTCACTGAACTCATCAGTGGGGGTACCTCACCTCCGCACGCGGGCATGAAAGCGGAGCCGCCCGGGACCATTCAGCCACCACACAGCCACACCACCACCACGCTCTCCACAGGGAGTCTCACATGGCAGCTGGCTGAATAAAGGCCTCTGGCCTCTCCAGCACTTGAAGATTTGTGCTGAAGTTCTACTGGAAAAGGTTCAGCTTTGTGTGGGCCATCAGGATTGGCTGACAGAAGGCATAGTTTTAGTAAGCAGAAAATAAAGAAACATTTAAGCTCGAATGTCTCAGGATGGCACGAGGAAGGCGAAACGGTAACTCGTGCAGAAGCACGTTCTGACTGCTCCACGCCCTGTGTTATCACTTTAAAATGATTCCCTTTAACCGTTTGAGGAGTTCTGCTGTTCTACTTACATCTGAGCTAATAGCAGAAACGATGCTTGAGTCCTGAGTCAACTGAACATTTGAAATGTGACTTAACAAATATTTACTACATCACTATACTAATAATATACTTATTGACTACATTTCTATGTATACTAATAAATGATGACCATATAAATAAACATCTCTAAAATGGAATGGGGAAGTGTAGACCAGTGTTCCTCGGTGTGCAGCCCTGAAGCGCCTGTGACCCTGCATCATACCTGCTGCGGTAAACTGCTGACAGTGTGCTGTTGTGTTGCCGTGGCTGCGGAGAGAGTACCTCTCACTATTGTGCCACCTAATCCACGCAAATGAACCGAACACAAAGGCTCCTCGTGTGCACTGCTAATGGGGAAATGGCGCGTGGTGCGTGCAAACCCAGCTCTGTGTGGTGGTGTGTTTTGCTGAAGCCTGATTGAGCCTCTCTGAGTATTCTATAGTGCATTTCTAATGGGAGGAGCAGCGTGCTTATCTGTGCCTCTGTGCCGCGTGGCTCTTAATTAAAACCCCTATCAATGTCTTTGAAGTTAACGAGTCAGTTGGGTTATGGACAAAAAATCCGGTGGGTGGAGGATCTGCGTTACACAGATGATTTTTCCACCTCTGATTGGTTTTCCTTATCCAACTGTGTGCATCCAGCCTGTAGGATTATGGGTAATACAAGAAATCAGGCAATCTTGGGCCAATGTACAGAATACCCACCTTAACTTGTTCTTGAAGACAGCAAAAAGATACCTAGAAGCAGTGGCATTACAAAACCACACACACACACACACACACACACACACGCGCGCGCACACACACACGTGGCAGCTGTGCTCATCATGTAAGCTGAATGGGTTTAATCTGATCTTGACTGCTGTTTCTGGGTTTAGTGCGATCATCTCTCCGTGGGCTGAGTGGCCCTTATATTCCAGGCAGACATTAGTGCGGCGTGACCAATCTCCAATTAGCCTCATGTTATCCCGGACAGTAGCCCACTGGAGCTTTTCACGTGTGCTCCAGAACTCCCACTGCCACTCCGAACCGGAGTTAATTCAGCACTGCTCACCAGAGCTGGTTGGCTGAAGGAAGATTAACCTGAATAAATCAATCACTCTGTAGTTTTATATATCTGCATGAATGCTTAAAAAACAGCACCAACTATCAACGTTACTATAGTAACAGCATAATTGCAGGGGGAAATTATAATATGTGTGATATTTCAAGTTTATAGTGCAATGTTTCGTTACAGGGACGAGATCAGGTGATGCCGAAAAGTAATGAATTATCTGCAATAACCTTAAATACTGTACAAGCAACGAACGGCCAAGTAAGAAGGAAAAAGGTCATTCAGATTTCATATGTGTGAGAGGCCAAAAATAAACCCTGTTCTGGCTCTGATTAGTGAATGAGACGAAAGCCATTTCATGTTTGTCTTCCATATTTACGTGCCAGGCCCGTGTGGTTCTGTTAGCGCGTGTTCCCTGTGCCCATGTGCTGTTGTAACGCTAATGAACTGCATTTAGAGAGCAACGTGTGTGCCTGAAGAGCCCTCTGGAACCACGGCATCATGCTAAGAGGGGAGTTTGGGGCTTCGAGCAGCTGAAATCTTGCCTGTGTGCATTAACTCTGCTGTTTGAACAGGCCTGAGGTCAGCTTGTGCCCGTATGTCGCATCTCTCTGTCTGTGTCTCGCTCGGTCTCTCGCAGCTGAACAGAGGCCGACTGAGAGCTTTGCTTTTATTCCCCCATCTTCTCCAAGATCCTCTTCATTGTTTCCTGCCTTCAAAGTCGGCTTCTCCCCTCCTCTCTGTATCGTCTCCACCCCTGAAGCGCCGCGATACTTCACTCAGATAGATGCAGCCCTTCCGCGGCGTTTTATGCTGTGGCGTCGTTGATTTCATTGCTTTCTTCAGTTGAGCGAACTTCAAAAGGGCACCCGAAGGTGTGAGACATCTTGATGTCACGAGCGATAGATATGGCATCTCTCTGAGGGACATACAAAGAGGGAGTCTTGAGTCTGCTGTATAGGCCGATAAAACTTTAATGAGGGAGGAAAAAGAAAAATGTGTTCTGAAAAGTGACAAGGTCTTTCCTGAACGTTTCTGAGTTTAAAGTTATGAGTGGAGGAAACTTCATTGGTTTACACCATTTCAGGTAGCACAGATGCGACTGCAGCGGCAACAAACCCCTGTACCTCCAACAGTAGACGTCCTTTTGCATTTGCTGCTGTGTTTTGTTTGTTTTTTTTACTTTTGAGAATTACCTTTGCTCAGCAGAAAATATCAGCACCAAGCTGAATTAACATTATGTCTGGAAGACAAGGCTCTGGAAACAGGGCCGTCAGGTGGCCTCTTCAAAGCGCCCGGTGGTTCGTCGCAGAGTTGGTCTGTCTGGGTCTCCTCCAGACGTACTCCTCCGAAAGTGCCTGCTCTCCATCCGGAGGTGCATTTCTCTGCAGTGTCTCTGGAGAGGCGCGTCCGCCTGGACACGGAAGTTCTTGCAAAGACCAGGCTTTGTTCTGGAGACTCTTAGTGCCCATCCTGCGCCCCTCCCCGGGGCCATCTCCCCGCGGCTTCTGCATCAGCGTAATTGGATATCATTACGCAGCCACAATGCGTCTTGACGGGGCCTGGGCTCCATAATGGCGCTGAATAGTGGCGTGCACTTCAGCACGCGCCGCCTGCAGAAGAAGAGCTGGGGAGGGGCAGAAGAAGAACAGCCTAAATTGAAATGAAGTGGAGATTTCCTGTCCATAATGCTATTGGTTGGCCAAGGAGGGCAAAGCCACGGTAGATTATTGGCTTAGACACAACCACTCTCGTCTTTTGTCTTTCTTCTCTTTCTTTTTGGGGGGGTTTTGTTTTGTTTTGGCTGAAGTGGGGTTGGGGTTGGGGGGGGTCGCCTCTGCACTTCAAAAGAATTTGTAACAAACCCAAATCATCTGCAGCGTAGGATGAGCTGGTAAGAAAGATGAAAGATGAAAGTCTGTTGGCATGGAAACAGAAAGCACATCAGTGCTTCGTGGTACACAATAGGCAAGCAGTGAGGCTGTGTTGTTGCCTCACTGAGAGGTACCTGGAAAGGTTTTAAGTGGTATCATGGAATTGGTAAGAAAATTACTCAATTAGGATTATGCAGAAAGATCAATTTGATCTTATTTTTGTACATTAGGAGGGAGAGCTTTGTAATGGGATTTAATTCACCTAGCGTTGGCTATTGTTTATACTGAATCATAAATAAATATAATTTGCACATTCCTGTGGAATGGAGAGTTGTGTCGGTTTTATTTTCAGATCATTTTTTTCGTCAATCAGTAAAGTAATGAATAATTATATTTACTTCACAAGGAGACGTGAGTTCTCCCCCTGCCTCCTGCCTCCTCTCTCACCTCTGATCACAGGTGTCAACAGTAGGAGTTAATTGGAGAGTGTATGTGATCTCTGAGAGGGGAATTCCGCAGCTTAAGGCTGTACTGGCGTCCTCTACAGCACAAACCTCATGGTAGCTTAATCTTGTGCCCTCTCTCTCTCTCTCTCTCTCTCTCTCTCTCTATCTATCTTTCTGTCTCACACACACACCCACACGAACCCACATTATTACTGCTTAGTTTTGGTGGTAATATCACACACACCAGTGCACTAGTGAAAACATACAATCTCACTTTGCTGTTGACCACATGAAACATTCTCTCGCAAATACATGTTTGCACCTTGTAATTTTCCATTACCCACCACTTGGGCTAAAGGTACCTGGGCACTCATAATTACAAGGATGTTTTTGGTACTGAACAAGACCAGGATGTGTGTGTTTGTACGTTTGTATATGTGTGTGTATACCTGAACCCATGTATGTTTATGTGTGTGTGTGTTTTAGAGAGAAAGAGAATGAGAGATAATTTTCCTCACTGACACCAACAGGATGGACAGATGAACTTTTTAACTTAGAACACAGAGTTATAGAAAAACTTCACAGAAGATGCTGAAATAGCACCATTAGATCACCAGCTCTACATGTCTCATTAGCCTCCAAGTCTCATTTAATTAGTGAAAGTCATACATGCATGATATCTGGCCCTGAGCACGCAGGTCATGGCATGATGCCATGCAAATCACCTGGTCTCATGCAGGTCACCTGACCCCATGTTGGTCACCTGGTCTCATGCAGGTCACCTGACCCACTCTGCGTTCAGTTCTCCATGTTTCTTCCCCAGAGAGGGTGTTTCATCTCTCTGAAGCTGCAGCACCGTCACCCTCATGCAGTAGAAAAGTGCACTTTCAAAGGCCCTGGCTGACATGTTTTAAAGAACACTGAAATATTCATTTCTAGACATGGACTAACAATACAAATGAAATCAGTGGAAAAGGGGCAACAGATCTGTGTCATCCCTGACAGCAGAACATGGAACATAGAAGCTTAGCACCTCACTTGTTCTGGGCTTTTCTCAGCCTTGAAAAGCAGATACGAACAATATCTTTTCCAGTATTGCTCAGTATGGGTTGTTATAGGGACTGTGACTCCCAGACTGTTTTAAGTGCAGATGTTGGCTGTCCACAATGACAAAGGCACCAAGGAGGGATGTGGCTTTAGGGGTCTTAGTTATAAATGCTGTAGTTATGCAAACCACAACTAGATCTGTTTTAACATTTTTTGTATGTGACATTAACGATGCATGTTACAATGTTCACAGTACATCTCTGTGAGCACACTGAAACGCTTGTGTGTGGAGAAAGTTTGAAGATGTACATGCTCTCTCTCTCACACACACACACAGACACACGCACACACACACACACACACACACACACAAAACACACCCACAGACATCTGTCGCCAAAGTGATCTCTCTGCCCCTAAGATTTGAACATCATAACCTTTCTGTACAAATAAATACATTCTGAATAAATACATTAGCTTGCCAGACTCTGAATGTGATGGCCAACACCCCACCCCCCACCCCTTAAAACTTTACTCAGAGACTTGGCTCATTATCATGCTAAAATCTTTCCGTGTGTGTGTGTGTGTGTGTCTGTGAATGTGTGTCTTAAAAACATTCAAATGGAAGTTCATAGTGCCTGCAGCAGTGATGAAGATTTGGCCCTGGAAAAGAACAGCCAATGAAACTGTCCTGTGTGTGTATGAAATACACTGCCGCTCTCAGCCTCGGAGAACAGAAGCATTCTTCATCCCCTGTTTCATCTTCTCTAGGACTACAGTTCCATGTAGGTCATGGGAGACGTGGCCTGATGTTCTGCAGGACTACAGAGGGCCCAGCAGAGGCGTGGGGGCTCTCTCTCTCCAGCTACCCAGGCCACGCTCATAGAGCTGCGGAGCAGACTACTGTCCCTGGAATATTTGGATCCCTGGGGGATTTCTTTGGAAATTTTCCTTAGAGCCTCTTATTGGAGCCATTAGTTTGTTTTAAGCAAATAGTCTTATAATTGTTTTGGGCTTGCTTTGTTTTCTTTGGGGTTTCTTTGCTGCCTGTCTGCACAGGTTGGAGGGGGTTGATCGCCTGGACCCCCACCAGCACCCATTAATCAACCTCTCTGACTCATACACCACATTCTTCTTTGCCATTTTTACTTTCTTGCTGTCTTTCTTGTCCTTCTCCATCTCTCTTCCTCCCTTTCAAATGATCCCTATTCTTTTGCTTTTCACCACTATCTCTCCCCTTCCTGCTCCTCATGCTATCCCTCTTTCTCCAACCTTCTCTGTTCCACTGTTCCCTCTCTCCATCTCTCTCTCATGGAGAAGGGCAGGCCCGTCACCGGCTTCAGCCTGGACAGCTGCTGGCCTGCCCCAGCGAGCCTCTTCCTTCCCCACCCAGACAGGGCGTCCCTGGCCACATCCCTCTGCCCGTTGCCTGCGCAGAGGTCCAGGTAGGCCCACTGGCCCCTGCTCCCGATCCCGGGCTCCTGGCCTCGGGCCGGCTTCCAGCCGCTACCTCAGCGTCTGTCAATGCGTGCAGACTGTTCAGGTGCTTAGGGCGTGCTTCCTATCGCAGAAAGCCTGAGGACCCTGGCAGTAGAAATATATCCCCCCTCTGACAAATTAACCAATGAATCTAACGAACCGAAGATCATGTGGGTGTTTTCTTTTAAGATGCTTAATTGATTTATCATTTTATTCAATTATTTTTCTTTTTAGAATTATCAGAAAGTCTGCAGTCAACAGAAAGTCAACAGAGGAGACTTTTATAATCCGTTCGCCTGGGAGCTGAAGACTGGGACGTCCATGCTGCGGTTTGCTTACGAGCCGCTGCCAGTGTGTGTGTGCAGCAGTGACATGGATCAGTCTTATTAGAGCGCATGTTTGAGTGCCTGTGGGCGTGTGCGCATGTGACGGCCTAGCAGACACACAGGGCTAATCCGCCCTTCATTTAGGGCAGCGGGTACACGACAAACTCTGTGTGGAGTTCGAAAGAGAAGAAAAGGAAGAGAAAGAGAGAGATATGGAGGCAGAAGAGCCTACAAGAAATGAATCGAGTGAAATTCTAGCTGGAGATAAAGTATGTAGAAGAAGAGTGTGAAGAAGAAAGGAGACGTGAAAACCAGAAGATCCCAGAGCTGAAGGAACGTTGGAGATACTGATTCTGACTGGACACAGATCACCCACTCTGGGAGAGCCTGTGGGTCCATGACACCTTTCTTCTGAAGAAACAACAACAGGAACTCGGCAGTTAGAGGTGGACCAAATACTGACCTCCAGACTCCTTTCTCATTGTTTATTGCTGTTCCCATCACTCAGTCTTGTTTGTTCTCTCTCTCTCTCTCTCTCTCTCTCTCTCTCTCTCTCTCTCTCTCTCTCTCTCTCTCAGTCATCCCAGTATCTAGGGAAGCAGATCAGAGCTGGCCTGGTCTTACAGACGCTTCCACACTCTCACACACACACACACACACACACAACCACCACACCATGCCTTTCATCTGCTGCCAGTGCAGGAATGACCCATGGGGGGTGAGCCTGACTCAACTCTCCTCAGACTGGCACAGCGAGTTGGGCTGGCACTGTCTCGCCTCTGCCACCGAGGTGCCCAGCTGGCACCGGGGAGAGGCTGGTAAACTCAGCCTCTGCACTGTTGTGTGGCAGTGGACTAATTAACCCAGAACAGCCAGGATCATCCCCTACGGCAGGCGATTTCATCAGGAGGAACGCTGCAGCTGCACAGAGCATCGCTGTGGTGCCACACGGCTTTCTGACGTGCTGACGGGTCATCGTAGCATTCTCCTGCTCTTCTCCTGCTCTTCTCCTGCTCTCCTCCTGTTTTCCTCCTGCTCTCCTCCTGTTCTCCTCCTGCTCTCCTCCTGCTCTTCTCCTGCTCTCCTCCTGCTCTTCTCCTGCTCTTCTCCTGCTCTCCTCCTGTTCTCCTCCTGCTCTCCTCCTGTTCTCCTCCTGCTCTTCTCCTGCTCTCCTCCTGTTCTCCTCCTGCTCTCCTCCTGCTCTCCTCCTGCTCTCCTCCTGTTCTCCTCCTGCTCTCCTCCTGCTCTCCTCCTCACCTCGAGAGCTACATCTCGCTGCCTTCTGCCCAGCTACTGTTTCCCAGCAGTCTTGGATCGTCACGTTACGATGAGCTGCGCGCCCGCCCGGAGACGGGATGCTCACTCCTAACTCCACCTTTCTGAGATTTGGGAAGCCTCCTCACACCTTGAGCATAAAATTATCACACAACCGAACATTGAACTGTCGGTTACTGGAATGGTCTCGTCTCTCCCTCTCTTTCTTATCCCAGTATCTCTCACAATACTGTATTAATATTTCTGTGCTCTGTTCTGCATTGGGTTCACCCTCCACTCTATATAAACACATAAGTTTGTCCCCTCCTCCCTCTGCTCCTGCTTCAACCATCTCTGCCTTGCCCCCCCTCCTGTTTCCCCCCCCCCCCCCCCCCGGAAGACGAGTGCTCTTTTCGTGCGAGCGGTAGCTCTCTCTTTCATCATAGGCCTGCACCTATGTCATGCTGTAACTCAGATGCATTTCAAGCCCTTATTTTGGGCATGTGCATTAAACCAAGTGCATTTAAAAAAAAAAAAAAAACTCACAGAAGAGCATGCTGGGAAAACAATGAGAGAAAAGGAGAAGAAAGTTCCTTCGTGGTTTCGTTATTGCAAAATCAGGAGTTCAAAAATGTTTTGCAAGTGCTCACTCAGTTGCCACATGCAAATAATCTCGGCATGGCCTTGTGTAAAAATAAATAAACAGAATATGAGGCGAGGAGGCATAGCGCACGATGCCATCAGAGGGGAAACCCTGCCCTGCATGGGGGGAAACCAGTCCAGGTTAAAAAGGGAGTGAATGGGAAATTGCAGGACACTGTGTCCTGAAAGAGCGCTAACGTAACCTGTAAACACCAGCCTATTTTAAACCATCCTGACCATAAGAAACAACCAGATATATGGGGAAACCACATTTGATTGGCCTCCCTTTTCCAGCCCAAAATCAGAGCAGCCAGCACCACTATGGCACGAACTGAGCCAAACACGTGGCTCGAGGCTAAATGTTAACGTCACACCCAGATTACAATCTTATTCTCCAAAGATAGAAGACTATTAAAAGTGAATAATGGATGAGGATAAGCCGTTAAATGTTCAATTTAGTCATAAGCCATTTAACTAGTTTCAGCAAACATACGATCAAGTATTTTGGTAGGTTAGCTAGATAGCTAGCGAGCTAACCTAGAGCAAGCTAACATAGACAGAATCTAGATAGTTTAATTAACTATCTGAAACTATTGTATCTGGGGATTGGATGCCATGTTTAACAACAGTTCTCAGGTAGAGAACTAATGAACTTTTCAGCCTGCCTGACACCAAATGTCTGAAGTCCCAGTGTCTAGGGAGGCCTCCTGTCCATGGCTTTACCCCACAACTCTGACGTCTTTTTGACTCTGTTTTGCGACTTGGAATCATGTAAAACCTTAAATAAGGGTTTTTAATCTTATTTGTCGTGCACCCAACCACACTACAGCTTTTTGACATATTTGAAATTTTAGTTTAAACTAATAAAGAGAAGTGCACAATGCAAATGACTGGATAGTGCAGAGTTGTCCCCCTGGCGGGCTAAATGCACCCCTCTCTGTAATTATTTCATGGCCCTTTTGGTTCTGCGTTAGGGGACGACATGGCAGTGTTTGCGTGAGATGAGGGATGACTGGATGATTGACGGCGGCCTTTCCCTCAGGATCTCATTAGGCTGCTGACTAAGTGCGCTCATTTACACCAGCCCACTTTTAGTCTTACATTCAATCAGACGGAAAAAGAAGTGCCTTATTTCAGTAAGCCAAGGAGAGAGAGAGAGAGAGAGAGAGAGAGAGAGAGAGAGAGAGAGAGAGAGAGCGAGAGCGAGAGAGAGAGAGAGAGAGAGAGAGAGAGCATAAAGGCAAGCAGCCAGTCCGGTCTTATCTCCTCTGATCAGATGCTTCTTAAAAGTCCCATGTTTTTGGTTATTTCTTTTATTTATAGATTCTTGGTGAGATATTTTTTGCTCTCATCCAGCTCTTCCAGTACTGCCCCCCCCCCCCCCCATCTGTCTCTCTCTCATTTTCTGTGTGTGTGTGTGTGTGTGTGTGTGTGTGTGCTCTGCACTCACAAGCTGGTGCCAGTCTGCTCACAAGGCTTCTAAGAGCAGTTTGAAGTGTTCACCCCTTGGAGATCTCTTAAAAGACCAGCACTGCACTCTCATCATAGATGCCGTGCAGCTCACAAGAACTTCTAAAAGTTTCCCACCCCAGAATAAAGTTCAGCCTCAGCCGTTTAAGTGACTTATACTGCTGATCTGTGTCAGAAGGATGATCCACCCAAAAGCAGCGCACTTCTGGTGATCGCGCAACCATGAGCTAACTGCACCAGACTTGAAGGCTCACGGTTCAAAGCGCACAAACTATTTGGACTTGCCTTGGAATATTCCAGACTAAGCAGTGAGCAAGTTTTGTTTTTTTTTGGATGGAACTTTTGGAAGGAACTTTTGTTAGTTCTCATGTTTGGCTCAGTGGTTGTGACTAACCTCTGACCCCGGCACCAATGGTCAAGGTCAGGTCTTGTTTGTGTTTGCTGGTTTGTTTGTTTACTTGACTGCTTGTTAAATCCATGTTTTAATGGACCAAAGGAAGGATTGTACAAATTTACGGAACAATACCAAGTAAAATTAGATTCATTTCTGTACCTCTGATAGACATCTGTAAACCCACACTGTGTTTTATATGAATAGCTGTATATTATGTATCATGTAAAAAAAAGCTAATTTTGTGGTTAAAAAAGTGAGATCAATGAGTGACTTTGTCAGTTGCTTCTCTGCACAGCACATAGGTACAGGTTCAGGTACAGAAGAATACTAGGATACAGATTGCATCTCACTCCCTCGCGTATCCAAAATCTTACGTAGTGTCACATTTGAGGAAGTACATGTGAATGAATTGTGATTCATTAATGCTGTTCATTTGAAACAGAAAGTTGCATTAATGGAACGGAGCGTACCACAGGACAGAAGAGCATTGTTAGCGTGTGTTTATCTATGATGACTGGGAATAAGCAGAAAGGTAAGAAGAAGGAGTTGTTGTGATGAGATGTACACACCGCAATTCGTACGCAGTTTAAAGTCCATCTCATCCATGCGAGATGAAAACACTCAGTCTTACGAGAGTCTGGAGTCTATTACCAATCTCCAATTAGAGTGGGAGGATGTTCTGTTCCTCCTGCAGCCTAATCCCCTCTTCAATTAGAGACCCACAGCCAGCCACTCTGGGCAAAGGACATGGTCCACTCACTCACCTCTCTTCATTATGCCTACAAAAAAGCATGCATACACACAGACACACACACACACACACACACACACACTTACTTGCATAGTCACACAAAGAATGAGGCGTCAGTCATCTTGCACCCTGAGTTCAAACCAGAATTTGTACATTCAAGCAAAACATTTCTCTCTCTCTCTCTCTCTCTCTCTCTCTCTCTCTCTCTCTCTCTCTCTCTCTCTCTCTCTCTCTCTCTCTCTCTCTCTCTCTTTTTCTCTCTCTCTGCCCCTTTTTGTTCTCCTTCAAACCAATTTGTCCAGTAGGCAATAGAGTGGTACCCATCAGGCTAAGCCCAGTACCTGAGGCACTTCTGTTAGTGCTGCTCCAGCGTGGTGCATCATGGCCAACATGTCAACATGCCACGATTGATCCCAAACTGCGTCACACTGAAGCTTCTAGAAATACAGCATGCCATTGCAACGTCCCAGTGCCTGGACCAGTTCCTCGTGCAGGAACGTGCAAGCTCCAAGCACTACAGTTCACTTTCCAGCTTTGCTGTTTTAAATTAGGAACTTAAAGTATAAACTTTTCCTTCTATCATTTTAGGACATCTGTTTGGTTGCTTGTGCGTGTTTGCTGAATGCTGTTTCTATAGTGGGGATTCAGCCGTGCAGATTTTGGTTTACCAGGCTGGAATTAATGACTATTTTGAAGGCTTCAAAAATCTTTTTGGTGTTAAGCCAATGGTTTAGTAAAAATTAAGAATAAAGCAGGAAGATGAATGGAGTTGGTTTCCCTCTCAAATCCCTTTGCTTTATGTTTCATTTGAAGTATGAGGGGAGGGGGTCTCGTTCGCAGAAAATCAAAGAGCTGTCATTCATGTTTTAGTTTTTGAGATCATGCTATAGTTAAAGACTAACAGTAATTATGCAGATATGAACATATGAACATTTCTTTCACTGTTTGCCTCACACAAATGCTGATGACATCAAATATCCCGTAGATGTGATTAAACTCTCATCAACTGGCACCAGGGTGTCCCTTCGATCAACAGAATGCGAAGTGCTTTTCGTCTGCATCCAGATGTACTGTCACTGCTCACATCCTCTGTGTGTAAACAGGGAAAACAGCCCCATGGCACAAGTGAAGACCAGAGGAGATACATGTCCACGGAACTGCACTGAGGAAATGTCTCAGCAGTCCTGCATGTCATTCTGGGGCTTCCAGGGTAAATAAACACTGTCTCTTAAATGGTCTGTGGTCTGGTGCAGTGTTTCAGGAGACTGTGTCTTCACGCATGGCCCTCAGAGAGTGGCTGTCCAGTCAGTGGGCTCCCTGCTCGTGCTTTGGGGTGACTGCACTGGGGTAGAGAACCAGCACTAGAACAGAGAGCAGCTCAGGAAACCAAACTCTTCCCTGCGTATACTTAGTGTGGCCCAGACCCAGCGTTTTTAATGTCTTCTCTGTCTCTCTCTCTTTCTGTCACTGTGTCTCACTTTCTTTCTTTCTCTCGATCTGTTCCTCTCTCTCTCTCTCTCTCTCTCTCTCTCTCTCTCTCCCTGGTTCCATCTGGCTCGCCTGGCTGGGCCCCTCCGAGTGCACAAAGGCCGGATTACTGCAGCTGCCAGTCACACTAAGACTCTCAGCCTCCCGCTCCCTCTCCGTGGCTGTCTTCACCCCCGTCCTCATCTAGCACAAAGGGACGTCATTACCGCTGCACAAAGGGGCCTCCTCCTGCAGGACGCCATCGGCTATCCTCTCATCCTTCAGGAACACTGTACTCTCTCCAGTCTCACGCCAGGGGAAGGGCGGGGCCGCCCAAAATATTCTGATTAAAACAAGATGGCAGTAATCTGATTTGTGGCGCTGTCATCGTTGATGTCGAATCAGTTCCCCATAACCATAAAGATGACCTGTGCTGTGCTGGTGGGAGTGAACTGGGTAGTGGCCCTGGGAATGTCAGGAACATGAGCGAGTGGCATAAACCCTTTGTCTACTGGATCTACTCGTGTGCTCTAAAGCAAAGCGAGGAAAAACTGTAGACACTGTAGATAACAGAACAAACACCAGGTTTCTTCTTTCACTGACTTTTTCTTTAAATAGGATTTGAACACAAATGGTACCACAACATTCACAACATGCATGCCACATTATCATTTGATTCTATGCAATAAAATTCATTCTAGTACCACAGAATCAAAGTCCCAACTCAAGGACATCTACGTTAAGAGATTTATGTCAAATTGTGTTTAAAAAGAAATATTTGAATAAATTTTCTGTTTTTAAAAATGTCCTTCAGCAATTCTTTGCAATTCAACATTTATTTCACTCAAACTTTTGTTCTGAACTTTTCTAAATTTAAATTTATACACAATCAACTAAAAGAACTGAAATTATAACTATATTATTCACAAATGGAAGGCTATTGTTTTATAAATTAAGCATTTTCTTATACATAAAAATTTATATGTTGATTACATTGTCTAAAGAATATATCCCTTTGCCATAATAATGGGCTTTTTTAGAGTATCCCTTTGTTTCTGAAATTAATTGAACAAGACAAAATGAAACGTAAGTAAATGTAGAGGCAGCGCTGGCCTTTTCGCTCCCCTGCCCGGAGGATGAGCTGCGCTTAACCTGTGCGGGTGCGTGTGTGCATGCCGCTGACCTGGGGATCCATTTAGTCCACCTCTGCGTGATCCCCGCAAGAGACCGCCGTATGAACAGGCTGAAGGCACGCGCCCTCTGAACGGGCTCGGAGGAGCAGCTCGTCTAAGGCCGCGTGTGTGACTGTACTTTGCTGGACGGATGTTGCCGATTATAGTCCGTTTGCCATACGCGCGGGCAGAGTGAGGAAAACATCCATTTGTTGAATTGCTAACCATGAAAACCGAGACGTTTGATATGGCGGCTAACTGCTTAACCGGAGTCCCACCCTTAGTTGTCTTTCTGACAAGAATCGCTACATCTCCACTGCTCTTTAACGCTAACATCTGAGCCGCATGCTCTGCTATTCTCCTCTCCTCCCTGTTCGCTCCTTTCATCTCAGGAACAGAGGGTTTCTCGTGAGACGTCTGCTCTCCCGGTTACCATGCCTCTGGGAAGGCGCATCACAACCCCAAGCCACCATCAGTGCGGAAACAGATCCAATAAATATCCCCTCAGTAAGGACGTCCTCCACTCCGTCTGTTTGACCCCTCATTCCTCCACCGCCAGAGCGATCGTGCATATGGTCCTTGATCCGTGCTGGCAGCGTTTCTGACTTTACTGGAGTGTAATTGGAAGAACTGGTGTTTTATAAACTTCCACACAAATTAAGCCTCCTCTGTTAGGTTTATTCTGTGAGGGAGTTGTGTTGGAGTAGTTACAGCCTCTGCCTGGTAAACCGGTTCCAGTTGTTTAATTCCTGGACAGGGACGTTTGTTTGGGTGTAATGTCAAGCTAAGATGCAGAAGGTCAGTAAAAGAATCGGAGGTGCCTCAAATTTGCTGAACTGGACCAGTAAAAGTCCAGAGAGAAAATATCCTCATTTGCTTTTGCTGCCTATGTAGGACACAACATTCGACACAGTGTATGTGTGTGTGTGTGTGTGTGTGTGCGCGTGTGCGTGCGCGTGCCCACGTGCGCGTGTGTGCGTGTGTGTGCGCGTGTGTGTGTGTGCATGTGCGTGTGTGCGCGCGTGTGTGTGTTTGTGTGTGCACATGTGCGTGTGTGTGTGTTTGTGTGTGCGCGTGTGTGTGCATGTGTGTGCATGTATGCGCGTGTGTGTGTGTGAGTGTGTGTGTGTGTGTGCGTGTGTGTGCGCGTGTGTGTGTGTGCATGTGCGTGTGTGCGCGCGTGTGTGTGTTTGTGTGTGCGCGTGTGTGTGCATGTGTGTGCATGTATGCGCGTGTGTGTGTGTGAGTGTGTGTGTGTGTGTGTGTGCGCGTGTGCGCACGTGTGGGTGCATGTGCCAGTGTGTGCATGCGTGTACGTGTGTGGGTGTGTGGGTGTGTGTGTGGGTGTGTGTGTGCGTGCGTGTGTGGGTGTGTGTGTGGGTGTGTGCGTGTGTGTGTGTGCGCATGTGTGGGTGTGTGGGTGTGTGGGTTTGCGTGTGCGTGTGCATGTGCGCGCGCGCATGTGCGGGTGCGTGTGCATGTGCGGGTGCGGGTGCGGGTGTGCGTGTGCGTGTGTGCGCATGTGGGCAAATCCACAGTTCCGTTCCTCTTCTCCAGACATATCAAAGTGTCCACGTTGACTAAAGAGGCTGAAGATGAGGAACCAGAGAAAGTCCATCAGGCCTGTTGTGTTTACTACAGTTCAGGAGAAATCACACATGGCGAGGAGGAGACACAGGAGAAAGAGTGGGTGAGGAGATAGAGATGGAGGAAAGCCAAGCGATCGGGCGGAGGAAGAAGCAGGAGCCCCTGGGAAACAGAGAGCACGTCAGCGTGCGCTTCTCTGAGTGTGTAAACGCTGTAAACAAACTGGAGGGGCATCATGTCATTTCCCCACAGAAAAAGCTCTGTTTACCCACCGAACCCCAGGCCAAGAGGCGTCACAACACAGGCCGCAGCAAATATTTACACAGCCGTGCTCCGCTCACACCGCACTGGGTGTAGCAATGATCCCTTCTGACTACAGCGTCCAGTCACGGTTTAAGACGGTGTAAGATTAACTCCTTTAATGATCTTTAGTCATAAACAAGTGTAGTCAGAAGGCTGCTCAAGGACTAACAAGAAAACATAACAGAGAAGCAACTTTTATCACTGTCAACAACAAAGCATACATGCATACAAAAAAAAAAAAAAATATATATATATATATATATATATATATATATATATAGATAGATAGAGAGAGAGAGAGAGAGAGAGAGAGAGAGAGAGAGAGAGAGAGAGAGAGAGAGTATTTGCTGTGCAGTAGTTGGCTAAACCAGGCGTGACTCATACTACTGGGACCCCGGACAAGTCCACTTACCCTTTGCGTGAAGCCCATGATTGATACACATTAATGAGTTTGATTCGTTCCCTGCCGCTGATCCTTACAGACTCTAGTCTTTTTTTCCCTGAGTGCTTGTTTTTCTGTTTAATCATGTCACTTGCCAGCAGGGAATTTCCAAAGTTTTTTTTTTATTGACATTTCAAAGTTGTTTGAATGAAGTCTTTCAAACCGTCAGCATGCTGAAGTGAAGTGGGGGAGCAGATAATCCACGGCTGTTTGCCGCTGCGTGTGCACCAAAGCCCTGTGCAGAGGACACACTCTTGGGATTTGAGCAAAATCCAGTGTGAAGCGGGGAAGTCAATCAGAGCTCTTCAGTTTCACAGGCCAGTGCGTAGCAGTTCTTCAGCGCACCCTCAGCATTCATTCTCACAGTCACACACACAGGCGAGGAAGCTTCGATCTGTAGCGCGTTAGTGCCACACACAGACTTACATTCTGATGACGTGTATGTAACTGACATTGGCACACACATTTACAAAAACCTTCAAGAAACATTGTGGTAATATATGTTTACATGCAAAATATTGTCTACACACAATCAAACAAAAACACACACCCACACACACACACACTGTAAACTGTGTGGTTACTGTTTAGTCTTGATAGTGTATGTGATGAGATATGGACACTAAGTCACTCAGCTCAGGGAACAAAGCTTGTTTGATCTTTGTGTGTACATGCACATGTGTCTGTGTGTGTGTGTGTGTGTGTGTGTGTGTAAGTGTTTGTGCTCGCCTGAGTGCGCATGCATGTCTTTGTGTGTATGTTTTTGTGTATGTTTGTGTGAGTGTGTGTGTGTGTGTGTGTGTGTGTGTGTGTGTGTGTGTGTGTGTGTGTGTGTGTGTGTGTGTTTTATTACAGACTAGACGGGGCCGTGTGACCTCCCCAGCAGGTTGGGCGTGACCTTTGACACCTTCCCAGTGGGCTCTGACGCAAACCCAGTGCATTCCCCAATATGACGGCAGGATGAAAGGATGAGTGTAGCAGTGAGGTCAGCTAGATCATTTCCTCTGTGTGTGTGCACACTGCTCCCTCCCGCAGTGGTGCACGCTACACACACTCCCTCCGACTATGAATACAAGTGTGCTGCCATACAGGGAGATGACAAAACCAGCCCGAGCACAGACTGCATCAAGAAATGTCAACAACACGTCCCGATCCTTCACATTCGGCCCTTTGCGGGTCCGTCGGTTGTTTTTTATGTGTCTTGTATTGGAGGAGTGACCGGGGTGGGACAGGTATTGCGTAGGGTAGAGTAGGACCGTGCCCCAAAATATGTGGAAGAGAAGTCTTCCTCCATCACTCCACCGATACTAAGATGAGGTAAAGATTCTTGATTTCCCCTCATTCTCTCTTGTTCTCTCTTTTACCGTTTTAGTTTTTTGATTATGTGTTTATAGAGGAAAAAAAACTGTCTATTGGTGCTAAACAGAAGCATAACAAAAACTTAGCACTAGGCTAATTCTCAGTTAATAATTTAAATGCTTTATTGTCCGTGTACCAGGTAAAATAAATGTATTTTATTAAGGGAAACACAGGATTAATACTTTTTAAACTTAAAATGCCACTTTTGCAGGACACACATCAGAACAATCTTTTTTTAATAAATAGAATTACATATCAGTTGGCTGAACCCCTACACATAAAAAAGATACTTCACTTCTGCAGACCTCTTATGAATGGTTGCCTTAATAAATAAGGAAAGTAAATGGTGCATAGATTACATTGTTAACATTGTTTGTTTACTAATGACCTCAGCTTGGTATTAACATTTCATTACATTTTAATTGGACTTGCCTTGATTCAAGGCCATAGCAGATGCTTCTCTCTTATAGCCCACCATAGTGGCATGCAGACGTGCATGGCAGAACATGACAAGAGGCGGGAGAATGAGGAGTGTGAATGAGAGTCAACCAGCAGCTGACATTTTATGCCAATCAAATAGCCATAACATGTTGTGACGTGGCATTTATTCTGTTCAGACTGCAACATGTCCTTATCCAGATGCCTTTACAGAATGTTAAAGTGGATGGAATCAAACCAGGTGAATGTTTGTAAGATCTCTGAGAATGCTGTAGTAAAACCTGGCTGGGGTTCATAGTTCCTATCTCACTTAAGATGTGCACAAGGGCCATTGCATGTGGAGAACAGGGTTTAGTTTTTACAATTTTTTTATGTGAGTGTGTGTGTGTGTGTGTGTGTGTGTGTGTGTTTTTACATGTGTGCATGTGGTTGTGTTTGTCCCTGTAAGCAAAGGCCATGCCAGTGGTAAATATTTGAAGTCTTTGTTCAAAAATGATCTCCCCTCCAAATCTTGATACCTGGCCTAATAAATGTCCCCTGTTGGGTCAGCTACCCCCCCTCCCCCCATCCAGTGTATGATTTTATTTTAATAACAGTGTGTCTGCTTCTGCTGCCGGCAATGCAGTAAATCACCAGATCACAGGGCAGGCGCAGGGCTGTGCACCTCTCTAAACCCTCCCCCCAAGACACTTTCCCCTCCTCACAACCTCACCTGGGTTCCCACCCGTCAAAAAGGAGCAAAGCCCATCACTCACCATGGACCTCCTCTCCTGTCGTTTTCTCCTTCCAAGATTTTTTTTCCTGACTGCTGATAAATGACCCCCCCCACCACCCAAACTTTAATTGTATGTTCTTTTCATCTTAGTGTTTTGTTTGTTTCCGGCCGTTTTCATGGCGGCGAAGGCTGTGTGAGGTAGGGCTGTAATCTTTAGATCCAGGGGAGGTGTGGTAGCAGCAGCAGGTGGAAGGTCCTTGTGCCTTCATGCCAGCTGTAAGCTGTTGAGGAGTGCGAACACAGAGAAGCTCTTGCTGCAATTTAGCACACCTCCCATGAACCAGGAACCCTGCCTCTGCAGCACGGGGCACTTACCATGCTGACAAACCCACAAGCAGGTATCAACAGTCCTCAGATTTTGCTTTGATTTTATTGGATTTTACATAAAATTCATTATAACATGCTCTTACATTATAAAGACCATTGACAAGATCACATTGCATTTACTCTCCTAATTATTACATTAAAATATTTTGTTCTGAAATTAAAGTAAAATAGTAAGACATTTTTTTAACTTTTAAACATTTTATTTTTAAAACCTCAGTTCATACTGCAGCAGGTTTTATCTATCATGTTTAATCAATACCGCAGTAAGGAGGATTATTTGTCAGGCAAAGTGAAAGGGCAGCCCTGCCCGTCGTTTTTCCACTGCTGGAGGTTTAAATGCACTGTGATAAATTATGCTGTGTTATGGATATATTCCTGCTTCTCCAAGGTTATATAACATACAATATGCAATAACTGAATGTGTGAAAGAGACAGACAACTAAATTCAGGTCAGAGCACAGCATGATGGTATCCCTTTCATGTTTCATCCAGAGAGGTCATTCCTGCGACTTCATTTCAAGACAAGAAATGCAAATGCCGTCTGTATGTATGTATATATATATATATATATATATATATATATATATATATATATATATATATATATATATATATATATATATATATATATATATATATATATATATATATATATATATAAATCCATCAGCAGTAATAAGAGATGAACTAAAATACAATTTTAGTTCACCTCTTATTACTGCTGATGGATAAGACCATCAACTCAGACCTGATATTTTTGCTAAATGGATGCATTAATATCCATTATGATAGCTTGTTAAATATTACCATTTATCTGATTATTTGTAGGCAATTTAATTTGTTTTCTAAGATCTTAGAAAATATATATTTTTAAACTGCGAAAGGAGAATATATCTTTTTTGTGCGCGCGTGTGGATAAGTGAATATGCACGTGTTTACAATATGCAGAAAGGGATTTATTCTCCTCCGACTTCACCGTTTTAATAGTCTGTAACGGAATAAAAAAAAACGTTAAAAGGCTTTGAGGGAAATGTTCTCTAAAGAACAGAAGACCGCTTGACCAAACTCATGGCGAGCGCTAAAGATTTTAAATCATTTTTGCAATTGTTCCGTTGTTCTACATTCGAGCAATAGCAGATGTTTCTTAATATCTGATAGTTTGATAAAGTTTGATATTTTGATCATTTAAATACAGCGTAGCGAATAATCGTAACGACTTTCAAATTGCGTATTTGTATTTGTACTATTGTATTACTATTATCCGCAGCCTATAAAAATGTATAATAGTCTAAAAGAACTCTTAGAGAGTACATAATGTGCTATGCATTAATTTAAATTACAATGTTTGATTGTTTTCCAAGGTGTGTGTGTGTGTGTGTGTGTGTGTGTGTGTGTGTGTGTGTGTGTGTGTGTGTGTGTAGGGGGGTTCCGCTTCACTCTGGAATGCGTCCAGTCTCGGCTCTTGAATCCACATTCGGATCCAAAGCCTAAGCCTTTGATCTTTTTCTCTGTCTCCTTACCCGGAAGAGAAGCCTTGCTTTCCCTCTCAGCTGGGCTGAGCGCACACGTGGAAGTGTTGGCCCGTCTCCATCCTCACACCAAATTTAGTCATACAAAGGGGAAGGCGCGCGAGGGGGGGAAACCGGGGATGAAAGACCAAGCCGCCAGTAGATCAAAGGGACGCGCGGCTCCGCTAACCCCACCCCGTGCTTTATAAAGATCTGTCTCTTACCCCAAAGTTATTCTCACGCAATCTCTCCGCGGCTGGCCGCGAAACACTCCCTCGTGCTCCTCTGCCGTACTTATCTGTTTGCTCGTGTCCGACGTGATCTCGACCTAGACCGCGTTCGCTTGGGTTTCAGCCTCTTCATTCATTAAACGCCTGGCGGGTATCTTTGGCTGAGTAGTTTTAACCTAGACATCCTTCTGTGGATTTCCTACCCCATGCAGCATAACTTCCATTAATGTTCCAGGGTAAACGAACGGATGTAGTGATTTGCATAACGGAGATGACCTGCTTTCACGCACAGCCTCAACTCACTATCCTCACAAAGTCCTCAATTCACTGTCTAAAGCAAATGAACAATACACGCCTTAGCGTCGAATTGGCTCTGCACAAGTGCCACTTTACTTCGCATCAGTTATAACATCATTATGCTGAGGGAAAAAAAGAAAATAAGATACCGTACAGATTTTTTTAATTATATTTTTCAAATTTGTTTAGCTCAAAACGAATTATTTTTCTCTTTTTCATCTATAAAACAACAACGACAAAATAAGCAAATAAAGCGACAGGGTTAACTTACGATCAAAGCCCACAGCGGGATAAAGCCTTGGCGTCAATACACAAAGCCCCTGGCCTATGTGCTGAAATGCATGAGGTGGGGTTTGCAGGCGTAGCTCGTTAAAGCTGCACGTTTGGACGGTAAATACTAAAGGCGCACTTCACCTTCCTCACCGCGCGCGCCACTACGCTCCACCTATGGATCACGTCTCCGTAGAGCGCGAGCAACTGAACACCTGAAGCCGCGTTTCTTCCCTTTTCCAGCGCTTCACTGCACTGGGAAATCATGCTCTCTTGGTGTCCTACAGACATCACATCCTCGTCTCTGCTTTGCATGGTCTACGCCATCACTAATGCCTCAGGGCATTTCAATCCAAACAAACACGACTATACTTCTGAAACTCAAAGTACGTTAAACAAGGAAATGCTTCGTAAATATCCCTTTAAACGGAAAATGCTACTGATATTTAAAGTTCCCTACAGCGTACATTACTATGGTGAATTGTTTACTGTTTGTTTTTAGGACTTTCGGGGTTTTTTTTTTTAAAGCTAAACTCTAAAATGCCTCGAAGCCTTAGCACAGTTTAGACATTTTAACAGCATGCATTGGCAGAGCTGTTCTGAGCGTCTGTACTTCAACATTCCTCTTTCCATCAGAGGTAAACTAGATCGGGGTCGACACTTCAGCACCGATACCCAGCGCTCGCGCTCTTTCTCCTCTCTTCCCGTTTGCAGCGAAAGATGTATAACCCCCCCACCCCCACCCCGGGAGTGTCAATCGGTGTGGTGTCAATCACAGCGGCGGCTTCCCTTTCATCTCCGTCCTCCCAGTCAGTGCGGGAACCGGAGGGGAGGAGGAGGAGGAGGAGGAGGAGGAAGAGGAGGAGAGCGTTACAAACACACACACACGAGCGCTACATAGCTCGCGGAGCGGCGCTCCGGCTTGGAACTTCTGTTCACGGCGCTTCCGCCACGAGGTCTGCAGGACGTGTTTTGATGGTATATGTTGCTTGAAATCCAAAAGTTCACCCAAGCTTTCACGGATATGTTCTAAAAGTTAACTAGAAGAGCTCACTGGGCTTTTTGCGCAAACGGACACGTTTTGGGTTCTAGCTCTGCCAGACGTGCTTTATTGTATCTGTTGCCAATTTCTCTGAAGTGTTTAAAAGCTTTTTTCTGAAGAGGACGATTTTACACAACCACCCAGAAGGAGATACGAGAGCGCAGTGTCCTCTTTTCGCGATCTGCGCGGCGGCATTGCCAGGGCTGCGCTGTCCTCCGCTCATTCACAGCGCGCTTCTCAAGTTGAGCTGAACTCTTTAACGAGCCCGGCCGAAGACTGCAAGACGTGTGATTTTAAAGACCACGTCTCACTGTTCCCACTTTTTAAAGACCACGTCTCACTGTTCCCGCTGGGATCCGGGGTCGTTATCGCGGGACGAAGCTCTTGTCGCTCAGTGCGCTAACACGCCGCTCGGTCACCGTACGGGGCAAGCACACATCGCCGGTTCCGGGACGTTTTCCGCACTCTCGTCTTTGGGGGATTTGAACTGTTGCTCTGTGTGAGCGACCAGGGAACTTCGAACAAAATGCCACAGTTATCGGGAGGAGGTGGCGGAGGAGATCCGGAGCTTTGTGCTACAGACGAGATGATTCCGTTCAAAGATGAAGGAGACCCGCAAAAGGAGCAAATATTCGCAGAAATTAGTCACTCGGAGGAGGAAGGAGACTTAGCGGAAATCAAGTCGTCTTTGGTCAACGAGACAGAAATTAGTCCAAACAGCAACAGTCACGACGTGAGTAGCTTTAATATTACACGCCTGCCCGGAGACAGCAGACAGATTTCTGAGAATCTTTATATAATCACTATGTACAAAACCACTAATATTCTCAAATAAAATGATTGAATGTTAAAATAATCGTTTATTATTATTATTATTATTATTATTATTATTATTATTATTATTATTATTATTATTATTATTATTATTATTATTATTATTATTGCTGGTGTTGTTGTTTAACCACTGTAAGTTTCATTGATATCTTATTTAGCCATATGTTACTAGTAAAATATGTAATTCGTCATTTTGCCTTTTGTTTGGTATTAGAGAAATGTGAAAAAAAAAAAGATTTCCAGAACATTTTTTTAGTTTTCCCAGTTTAGAAATGGGAATTCCCGTATTAAACTACATTCTAAATATTTTGTTAAATGTTTCCTCTCATCAGCTCGAAACACCTTGATTGTAATAAGCCAAATAAATCACAATGAAATGCATATACTATACTATAAAATACATATAATTAATAATAATAATAACATGCATATACTTTGATTACAGTGAAAAAACAATAATACCTGTTATTTTAAAAATCTGAGAATCTGTCTTTCTTGAAAATATTACAATTATTCCACATCTAGGTTATTTATAGTTACCATTCCCTATTTTTATACCTTTGCTTTAAACGACTGGTCTTCCATAAGTTATTTCTCTCACGAACCTTTTCGATTGCACAACAAACACGTCATGCTCCTCCACCTCGCCATTTATTGATCTGTATTTATTTGTATTGTATACGTTATTAAAATGATACATCGATCCAAATTATATTAATGGCTCTCCATCATTTTGCCCTAATTGCAAAATATGTTTGAGCTCCTTTCAGAAGACTTCAGAAGAAGCATTTTATTAAGGCCAAATGCTAAAATAAAAACGACAAAGGTCAATGTGATTAATTGCGCAGTTCCAGAATACTGGTGCTCTGTATTCTAACACTTTCGCACGAATTGAAACGCAGACTGTAGCTGGGCTGTCCTCTGTCTGGAGCCGCGTATCATTAGCCGGTGTGAATGACCTGCCTCCCCGTCGGCCTCTGCAGCTTTCTGGGTTACGCAGTGACACGAAGAAGAATCGAATGATTGGGGAAATGTTAAATGAGGATCCACTGCAGATCTCCGCCTCCCCTGAGGGATCCAACACCTCCATCACTGTTACCATGCTTACGCAGAGTGCCTGGATATACTTTTACCTGCTTCTATTTATTTATGGATTCTGTAATATCTATTTATCTCAAATACAGGTCAAACGAATTTCAACGAATATGAGGAATAGCGTTTGCCTGTTTTTGATCACGTATCCCTACGTATACGATATAAAGTAATAATATGACAATAATATAAACATTTTCTAAAAAAAACAAATAACCTCCTATAAGACAAAAAGTCCTTCTGAAAAGGGAGGGGGGTTGAAGACAACCCTGAACACCCCCCCCCCCTCTCTCTGATATCTTCAGAATGAACTTGAATGGTGGTCATGTCTCCTGTATTTTCATCCTTTTTAACAGGCAGCTAGACAGTCCCAAATAGCCCCGGACTCCTACCATGAAAAACACAGAGATCACCCAGACGACGGTGAGTGACACCTCCTCAGAGTCTTCACAAGGCCACACAATTCACTGCTTATTTTTAAGAAATCTTTATTTGCTTTTAGTGCTCTGCTGAGACTTATTATACCATGTTGGGCCTTAAGTGTCATTGGTAAACCTAAAATAAATATTCAAACAAGAGGGTGTGTCAGGAATGCCCCATTTAACTAATTTAATCTTATATTTAGAAACTAAGTATATGGCATCAAATTGAGATTGTGTTTATTTAGTACTAATTTGTAAATTGAATAAACATAAATATTATACATATTACATATACATTATGTAATTACTAATTGGAAGTGTACATATTTACAGATTGATCTTCCATGAAACCACTTTTCAAATGTTTGCGTAATATGACATTGACTGGAATTACATGTGCAAAGTGCCATACGTTCACATGGACCACAAAGAACAGTCTGAAAGCCCTGGTGTGCTTTGGGCCAGAAGACTGCAGGTTTGCGGCGTGTGGACAGCAGTGGGGTGGTCTCACCTTCTCCTGCCCTCACTCCTACTCACAGGCGGCCCTCACACACACACACACACACACACACACACACACACACACACACACACACACTCT
This sequence comes from Electrophorus electricus, assembly GCF_041902795.1. NCBI lineage: Eukaryota > Metazoa > Chordata > Actinopteri > Gymnotiformes > Gymnotidae > Electrophorus > Electrophorus electricus. The sequence continues at coordinate 1,064,930 of NC_137508.1, forward strand.
CTCTCACACACACACACACACACACTCACACACACACTCACACACCCACACATACACACACACACACTCACACACACACACATACACACACACACACACACACACACACACACACACTCACACACTCACTCACACACACACACACCCACACACACACACACACACACACACACATACACACTCACACACACACACACACACACACACACACACACTCACACACCCACACACTCACACACACACACACACACACACACACACACACACACACACACTCTCACTCACACTCACACACTCCAGCGCTAGTGTCAGGGATGAGAGTTGTGGCTGGGTGTGTTTGATCTTCAGGGGCCCATGGTGGTATGGTGTGGAGTGCATTTCAATGGAAGAACTTGTGGTCTTTTTTGTTCTCTGGTTGTCGTGAACAGCAGACACACACATGCTCTCTCTCTCTCTCTCTCTCCCTCCCTCTCTCTCCCTCTCTCTCCCTCTCTCTCTCTCCCGGTCAGTTACAGTCACTCCTCCATCTCCCCTTCTGAGTAAAATGGGTGTGTGTGTATCTTTCTTTCTACTAGAAACAACTTCCACCACCCTGACACACACTCTTCTTTCTCTCGTTCAGACACCAATGCACACACTTTGAAGAGCTCAGTAAACAGTTGGGGGTTGTCTGTGTTTTTATACTCTGTGTGGGTGTGAGAGAGAGTGTGTTAATTGTTGCTAATTAGCACAGAGGGGTTCCTTTGTCCTCCTGATAAACAGGGCAAGACCCTGAAGGCGTGGAAGACAGCAGAAGAACTCAGGATGGCATAGGCTCGTGCTTCTCTGCCCAGTATCACCACAGAACTCGATAATAAATAAATCCAGTGCCATGTAGCCAGATCCGCAAGGGTCAGATTTGGTTGTTCATTCCTCTGTGTGTTTCTCCAGGTCTGGAGTCTCTGAAATGCGTACACATTCTGTCCACGGCGTGTCCGTCGGCACGTGTGAAACGCGGCTGTCCTGCGAGCTTTGGGGCTCTTGTGCGTTAGGGTCTCTTCTTCCCCTGCTGATCCAGTTAAAGGTCTCTGCTTCTCTTCCTCTTTCCAGCCAAGTTGCAGGAGCTGTACAGTAAAGGCCACCCCTACTCTGGCTATCCCAGTTATATCATGATGGGCAACATGAACAACGAGCCCTACATGAGCAATGGCTCCCTGTCGCCTTCCATGCCCAGAACGGTGAGTGTTGCCTGGGCCTCCACTCTGCCCTCTCCCCCCGAGTCGCAGAGCTGGAGATCCATGAAACACACACACACACACACACACACACACATATATTCAGCAATAGCTGCTATTAATACCCCATTTTCTACAAAATCTGTTCAGTGTTTGGTGTATTTTGGTCTGATTATACGTTGAGATGTAGCAAGACGGCATTGGGGCTGAGGTTTGGAGTTGCTTCTGTGTGACGAGTGTGTGTCTCATGTTGTGACCTGTATTTTGGTAACTGTACAGTGAGAGGTGTGTGTGTGGGGGGGGGGGGTGAATTCTTGTCATACCACGTAAGCTTCCCGCATGGTGTGTGTATGTGTCATTCCCTAACGTTTTTGTGGCCCTGAAATCAGTTACTGCTTTCACGAATGTCAAAAACGGTTTAAAGAAATATCTACTTCCTTTGTATCAAAATAGTCTTATATTTCAAAAAGCTGAACTGTTTTTACTCGGTGTGGGATTTCCATCATGTTCTGCACTACAATAGAGTATCACATGGTGTATTCAGAATCCTCTTCATCTGAGTAGTTCCGGTCTACTTCTGATCACTTCTGTTAAAAATATGTGATACGAGCAACCCATAAAAAGACAAGAGATAGAGGAGGATGAAAGAGGAGAAAGAGAAACAGAGCAAGAAAAAGACGGAGGCAGGACACGCTAGCAGCTGTCCACTCTAATCCTGTTTGGAGGGTTTTGTGTGGTGAAGGCCCCCGTCTGCCAGTGGCCCTGTACTGGGGACACACAGCTACTGTAGGCTACACGGGAGCCCACAGCCAGAACATCTCTGCCATTGTTCAGACCATTTCAGCTATGGGTCTGTGCGTGTGTGCGTGTGTAAGTCTGTATGGCACAGTGCTGCTCTATATTTGATTAGATGCTGGGATCTACCACAGGCTTGAGTATTTAGCTACACTGAAACTATGCACTGCGCTGAGCGCTTGTTGTCCTGTGTGCTTGGTCTCATGAATGTGCATCACAAGGAGTTTTTAAGATATGACGTAAAAAGAAGGAAGCACAAAAAACATCTCTGCTTCCATCATATGGTCACTGTGGCTTTGGATACAAAGAAAGATCTTCAGTTCTGTGTTCTGTTCATACCATAGTGTGGTGCGATCACCAGCGCAGACAGATATGTAGACACTTACTGTGGAATGGAGCTGGTAGGGTATTTTCGTTCATGGATTCTGGATTATGGGAATACATGTACATGCGTTTTCTTTAATTGCCTACATGAGTCTGTCCTTTTCACCCAACTCCAAACGTAACAGCCCATCTGCCCACATGTCACACACATATCTCTGTATTCCAGCTGCACACTGCTGGACCTCAGCAATGCAAATGGACTTTTGCATGTGTTTTCTCTCTCTCTCTCTCTCTCTCTCTCTCTCTCTCTCTCTCTCTCTCTCTCTCTCTGTGTGTGTGTGTGTCTCTCTCTCATTCTTTCTGTGGTGGGGATCAAATATGTGGACACAGTATCTCCAAGGCCTGGGATCAGTTTTCACCCAGATCAAAGGCATCTCCCCAACCCATCCCCCACACACATACTCTCCCTCTCTCTCTCTCTCTCTCTCTCTCTCTCTCTCTCTCTCTCTCTCTCTCTCTCTCTCTCTTTCTCCTTTCATTCCCTGAAGTTTGGATTGATTTCCATTGGCCGTGACATTCCATTGCCTGGTGCCCACCCAGCCATGGGCCGGCTGCATTTATGACAGTCAGCAAGTTTGGGTCATGGCTAACCGGCAGCGTGAGGGCACACGTCTGTGAGCAGGGCAGCGTGAGGGCATGCGTCTGCATGCCAGGCAGCCAAGCGTGGCCAGCGTGCGCCAGTAAGGGCCTGAGTGGTTCCTGGCATCCCAGTGGCCATGATCCATGGAGCCAGTGCGTGCTGCTCTGATGGAGGGCTTGTCTGATGTCTCGGGGAAGCCTTCTGGAAATGCAATCTGGCCTCCTCTGGAGATCCTGATCTAATAGCAGGAGGAGAACGTTTCCACATGTACGTCATTGTATTATTCATACTGGGGCTTTGAAGCTGCTTTTGTTTGCCCCTTTTTATGTCTGTGGAAGAGAGGAATGGGCTTGAACGAAGAATCCAGCATTTTCCCAGTGAATGAGAATTCCCCCCGTAAAAGGGAGGCTTTAATTTAGCTTCTTATTTTTTACAGCTCTGTGTCATCAGAACCACAGAAGGAATGTGGGAATAAGAGAGTGGGAGAGGAATGGAAACAAAGAGAATAATCAAAGAGCAAATGTACAGTAAGTACTGTCAAATACAGAAGAGAATCCTTCCAGCAGTGCCCTGGAGTGACACAGGGATGTTTCTTAGTCCTACATAAATTACCAAGCAATGCCGGACCATTCCGACATCATAATGTCACACATCGCAAGGTTGGCAGTAACGCCTGTCACTCTTGAAGCCCTAGTGCCAGAGGTGGGCCTACCAGTTCATCTGAAAAACACGGGAATTTGGATTTTCCAGAAGACATCCAGACCGCAGTTTACCTATGGGGAGAAATGTTAAAACATAGCACCAGCCCTGCTTACCTGGGGGTTGAAATGAGTGCGTCAGGAAAGTTCAGACCTGCAATTAGATTAACGTTTAGAAAAATAAACAATACGTTTAAAAATAATGTTCCAATCAAATATGCATTCAATTGTGTCATTCTACAGTACAACCAGTTCAATTGTATGGGTGTGAAATGTGGGAGATTAATGTCATATAGATCTGAAAAAACAGGGATAAAAACCCAGTTTAAAAAAATACAGCTGTAGTTGACTAAAACCTTCCAGGAGTGCACAGAAATGCGTCCAGTAGCACATGCAGAGCAGAAGTCGGCCTTTATCCACATGTCCACACACAAGACAGAGCAAGAAAACACTGGCCATCGCACAGTCTGGACGAAGCTCAGTCAGTAACACGCAAAGCATTTCCGGCCTGTTCTGTCTCCTGTTTCCTCTGCCTGTTGGCCCAACCGCACTGGACATGACAATCTGTACTCGTTCTTGCAGCAGAAATGTAATAAAAGACTCTGGCAAGATTTTAACTCCCTGTGATGATATGTGGAAGAATGGTGGTAAATCAGGAAAATAAAATAAAATGCTGCCAATAATTAAATCATACGCTGACACATTATCTAAGTATTAAAAATGCACGTGAAAGGAAAATTCTAACAAAATATAGAATAAGCGATCAAAACCTGGAACTAGAAAGAGACAAATACCAGAACAAGAGAGGAAAGGTCATGTAAGCACTGTGATTTAACGGAAGTAAATCGCTAAATCCATGTTTTCATCTACTGCCCAAAATATAACTTAAGAAGAGAAATATTCTATTAAAAATTTCAGAAAATTAACAACCTTCAGTTTTCCTTGTGACTCTGATAAACTTGCAGTTTTAATGGGAGAGGAAGCTAACATGGTTGCCATAGTAGCACAGCATGTCTGAGCCCTGTGAGGGTTTTAGGACAGAGGTTTAGAACCTTTATTTAGGTTTAAATGTTAATGTTTGAGGTTTGTTTTGTCTTTTTACGTATCACTTTTGAAATGAATGAGAGAGAGAGGCTGGAGAAGGCTTGGACTGTTTGGCAGCATGTTGGGCTGCTACCCCCTTCAGCGTGTGTTTGGAAGCGTTCAGCGGGAGGTTGGGTGAGGTTTCGCTGTTCTGTATTAATGCAGCCACATGTGCGATGGTTCACATTTCTCCAAAAGCTGGAAGGCAGTGGGATTGGGGCACTCGGGCAGGGAACAGAAAGGAAGCGTCCCAGCACGCAATCTGCACTTTCGTCTTTCTCACACCTCAGAGGATCTTTTCTCAACGAGAAGTTACA
>NC_137508.1:1087500-1142500 GCF_041902795.1 Electrophorus electricus
GCCAGAGCTGATCTCCCCCAGTTCCTCGGCTCGTCACAGAGACGCACGTGAGTCGAATGTGAGACACGAAGGAGACAAGGGGAGAAAACAGGTCGGCGCCTCTCGCGCCGGCCGCAGCGGCGAACAAGGACCCTGCCTGTAAACACGCTGGTCCCAGAGCAGACCGCAAGCGGTAGTCGGGGCCAAACCCTGGGCCGAGATCAAGACGGAGGCTAACCGAAACTGAACAGAGCGCACGGAGACCAGTTCCCGGGCTGTCTGAACCCCATAGCTGTCACTGAACGCAGAATACAGCGATGCTAAAACAAAACACATTACACACGCAGCTGGGGGACCAACACAGATGGCTGGAACAAATGGTTTGAAGATCATTCACTGGACCACCACACAGTTCTCTGACCCTCGAAATTAGAAGCGCTCACTGAAGAAGGTTCCTGCCGTCCCCTGCGTGCCCGCGGTGGGGGGTTGTTGCAAAGATAATGCAATTTTAGCTAAAGGGCACCAAAACACAGCTAAGCAGCACACAGCTCAAACCACTGTGGACGCAAGCCACCCCGTGCGCAAGCCGGGTACAGTGCTCATCCTCTCTGCCTGGGGAATGTAACTCTGTGGTGGGTACTGGTGCCATTCTTGGGCAGCCCGATGCTGGGGTGTCTCGGGGTGGGGGTGGCTGCCTTCCTGGGTGTGCCAAACATGCGGGACAGTGCACGAGCATTCTGCCACTGCAGCGAACCCAGATCAGAGCCAGATCTCCAGTACAGCATGTGACAATAGCCCACAGAATAATAACAATCAAAGTCCAGTTGTTTAATAGTAATTTACATTTACTTTTACATTTACGCCGTTTGGCAGACGCTCTTATCCAGAGCGACTTACCAAAGTGCTTTGTCGTTTCCTCATAGAATACATCCTAGTACAGTACAGCAGGTTAGAGTCTAACATACCAGTGAACTAGAATACTGTAGAAATACAGGCATCACTGCTGATGACTAGATTTACAAAACACATATAAGCTCTATAACAGACAACAATCAGTGCAATAAACAAAAAGTACTAGAGTTAGTCAACATCAGTGTAATAAACACCCTAAAATAAGTACTAGAGTTTTAGTTAGTCAACATTGGATCAGGATCACTGCTTATAGATTCCACAAATATATGGGTCTTCAGTAGTAATAACACCATGGTTATTTATTATTGTTATTATTATTAATAATAAAAATGCAAAAGAACATCTTAAAACATGTTGAGTTCCTAATCTGAAATGTAAAACACATTCTGTACTGCAGACTATACTGCTGTGTCCCTCTGTGTCTCACACAGTTACACGCACTTATTTCGGGCTTCTCTGTTTGAAGGTTTTCTCACCACATGGTTCCAGGGCCCCCGGGCCCCCACGCCACAGGTATTCCCCACCCTGCCATCGTCAGCCCCCAGGTCAAGCATGAGCCCCCCCACGAGACGGACCTCCTGCACATGTGAGTGTCCTCCTCTTTTCTCCTCCTTCACTTCCTCCCGCTCTGCCTGTTCCTGTTCCACCGAGTCACGGAGAGATTCGTCAGACTCCTCCCTTCGCACGGATAGTGCGCTCTGTCCCGGACCCATCGTGTGTCATCACCACGCTACTCCCTTCTGCACACACACAATATTTGTTGAATTTCGACTTCTGTTCAGCCTGACCCAGAGAAGGTGTAGTGACCCAGACAAGGTGTAGAGACCCAGAGAAGGCATAGTGACCAGGAAAAGGTGTAGTGACCAGGAGACGGTGCAGTGACTAGATCAGGAGAAGGTGTAGTGACCAGGAGAAGGTGTAGTGACCAGACCAGGAGAAGGTGTAGTGACCAGGAGAAGGTGTAGTGACCAGATCAGAAGGTGTAGCAACCAGGAGAAGGTGTAGTGACCAGACCAGGAGAAGGTGTAGTGACCAGGAGAAGGTGTAGTGAGCAGGAGAAGGTGTAGTGACCAGACCAGGAGAAGGTGTAGTGACCAGAAGAAGGTGTAGTGACCAGATAAGACTTTCTCCCCACTTAGCTCCAGGTAGCTGATGGTGGAGTGCTGGGCTAAGACTCTGGCCTAGTTGGGTGATGTAATCTCAGTCTCTCTCTCAGTGCATGAAAGCACGCAACTGGACACGATTACCAGCCAGTGGATGACATCACTGTTGCTAGGTCCCTCTGTCTCCACCCCCCACCCCGGCCTGTCTCACGGCTGCTTGCCTGCGATCGTCCCTGTAGGAAACCTCAGCACGAACAGAGGAAGGAACAGGAACCCAAGAGGCCTCACATCAAGAAGCCGCTCAACGCCTTCATGCTGTACATGAAGGAGATGCGCGCCAACGTGGTGGCGGAGTGCACGCTGAAGGAGAGCGCTGCCATCAACCAGATCCTGGGCCGCAGGGTGAGTCTTCCCTCATGGTCCATCCCTGCTGGGGAGGGGAGGCGTGCAGAGCGCTTCCCGGGTTTGCCAGAACACGTTCCTCATTTTGGAAAAAACAAGAACCAGTGAGCGCATTTAACGCGTTAGCCCAAGCCCAAGCGATTTGGGGCTGGCGTATGCAGCAAAGCCACGCTCGGCGGCCATGTGGGGGAGCTGTCTGCTGACATCGTTTAAAGTAAAGTGCCACTAAATTGAAACCAGTGTTTTGATGTGAAATCAAAGTGGTTTTTTTTCCTGGCTGCTGGAGTTTTAATCTCCTCATCGTGTTTCTTCCTCGCCGCCCTTACGCACGACAACACCAGTACAAAACGCTTGCAAGTTTAAAAGGGTTTTGTACCACTCTACCACGCGTCACTCTGCTGGGGAACACGAGGCCGATCTCTCCACTGAGTGTGTGTGTTCTTGTTTCTGGAACAGTGGCATGCTTTATCACGGGAAGAGCAAGCAAAGTATTATGAGTTAGCGCGCAAGGAACGGCAGCTGCACATGCAGTTATACCCCGGCTGGTCTGCCAGAGACAATTATGTAAGTATCTACACGGACCCGGTGGCAAATGAGGTGTGTGTGAGTGTGTGTGTTGTTTTCAACCCTCTGACCCCACGGCTTTGCTCTGTCAATGCAATAGCAGATGTAGATGTCTGTTCACACACTATTAGAGTCAGGAACAAAAGAGCAAGTCTCTCTTTTTGGTCTCTCTGTATCTGTCTTGTGCATACCTGGCTCTCCCTCAGTTCACCAACACTGTGTTGTGTACGTGTGTGTATGTGTGTTCATGTTTTTGTGCACACGTGTGTGTGCGTGCGTGTGTGCATGCACGTGTGCATGTGTGCGTGTGCGTGCTCGTGTGTGTGTGTGTGTGTGTGTGTGCTCGTGTGTGTGTGTGTGTGTGTGTGTGTGTGTGTGTGTGTGTGAAACCTGCCTGTCTGTGTACAAAAGTGTGGCTCCAGCACTCGCGCTCACTCTACCACTGAGGTGCTTTGCACTGTTTATCTGTCTCCCCTGGGACATGGTTGCCATGCCTCTCTCACTGCTCCCACTATACAGCCACTGGCCGTGCTCAGTCCACACACACACACACACACACTCCAGCACAGACGCAGGGCTGTGCTCAGTCCACACACACACACACAAACACTCCAGCACAGACGCAGGGCCGTGCTCAGTCCACACACACACACTCCAGCACAGACGCAGGGCCGTGCTCAGTCCACACACACACACACTCCAGCACAGACGCAGGGCCGTGCTCAGTCCACACACACACACACTCTAGCACAGTCGCAGGGCCGTGCTCAGTGTAGCGTCCACACACACACACACCAGCACAGACGCAGGGCCGTGCTCAATCCACACACACACACACACTCCAGCAGACGCAGGGCCGTGCTCAGTCCACACACACACACTCCAGCACAGACGCAGGGCCGTGCTCAGTCCACACACACACACTCCAGCACAGACGCAGGGCCGTGCTCAGTCCACACACACACACTCCAGCACAGACGCAGGGCCGTGCTCAGTCCACACACACACACACACTCCAGCACAGACGCAGGGCCGTGCTCAGTCCACACACACACACACACTCCAGCACAGACGCAGGGCCGTGCTCAGTCCACACACACACACACACTCCAGCACAGACGCAGGGCCGTGCTCAGTCCACACACACACACACTCCAGCACAGACGCAGGGCCGTGCTCAGTCCACACACACACACACTGCAGCACAGACGCAGGGCCGTGCTCAGTCCACACACACACACACACTCCAGCACAGACGCAGGGCCGTGCTCAGTGTAGCGTCCACACCAGCAAAGACGCAGGGCTGGTCCAGCACCACTTCCTGTGTGGGATATTTCAACAGCACAGACAAAAAGACCTGTCACGGTGTGAACAAGACTAGGTTCAGCAACAGTCGTAGTCTTTACTTAAATAAATGAACTTTACACGAGAACCAGAGTGTTACAGTTCAAGAACCTGACAACGGACTTGAGCTTGTGAAGACGAAACAGTGACCGCGTGGAAAGCCAGTGGGGCCAAAACAGCGCTCAGAAACACTTCAAAGCAGGATCGACTTTCCATTCAGCTGGTTCCCCTACCAGTGGGCACAGGGCTGTATTCAGCCGTGCTAAACGGTAAGAGCTGTGAGTGTGTATGTGCGTGTTACACGCACGCTCCAGCCCTGCTCTGGCTCCTAGCTGTCAGCCACAGCTAGAGTACACAGATTAGCGACTGAATAAATGGATTATCAGACTTTTACAGCAGGCAACCAAAACGTGTCTTATATTGGACCGCAAAATGATGGCATGGTGCTATCTATACCTACTTACCCTGCGAAGGGATTTGGGCTAAGCTACAAATCCTCAAGCAATCCAGACTTCTGGCTCGAGAGTAGTGTTCTTCATGCAAATTAGAGTAGGACAGATATTTTATTTTGGATGTGTCATTTTTTTGATCGATAATTAGCCTCTAATGTCATGCAGAAGGATTAACAAGGAGTGTTTGAATTGTAGTGTTGTCATAGAGACGAACTGGATCAGGAAATGCAAAGACAAGGGGCTCCAACAGTGAGCTCGCATGGGCAGGAGCAAAAGGCTCCTTCAGTGCCGTGATAGGCTGGAGTGGTGATTGGCAGGCACCTTCAGTGCTGTGATAGGCTGGAGCAGTGATTGGCCGGGCCCTGGTCGGCCACGCCCTACAGGGGATGAGTGAACATGGCAAAAGGCAGACGGTTACGAGTGGTCTAGTGGCCGTGAGTGCTGGGGCCGCACTTTAAGCGTTCTCCTGGATATTTTCCAGGGAAAGAAGAAGAAAAGGAAGAGGGAGAAACTCCAGGAGTCTGCGTCAGGTAAGAGCCCTCTGCCCATCTGCTCCCTCTCTCCCTCTCTTTCCTTTGTGATTGGCTCCTTTCTTATAAGGGGCAGCCCTGGCCCGGACACCCAGGAACAGGTTGCCTTTGTGTCTGGAGTGGATCTTTAGGGAGTGGGACACAGGCAGATGATTACAGCTTCAGAAAACACACCACGCGGCCTCACCACACTTCACCACCGTCCTCTGTCACTCCTGCTTTTTAATTCATGCATCTGTCTGTCCATCCCTCGCACACCCCACACAGCTCAGTCTTTGGGATTAGTCTGTCCCCACTGTTGGGATTAGTCCGTCCCCATATTTGGGATTGGTCCGTCCCCTCTGTTGGGATTAGTCTGCCCCTCAATTGGGATTAGTCCGTCCCCTTTTTTTGGGATTAGTCCATCCCCACTTTTGGGATTGGTCCGTCCCCTCTGTTGGGATTAGTCTCACTTCAGTTGGGATTAGTCTCGCCTCAGTTGGGATTAGTCTAACCTTAGATGGGATTAGTCCGTCCGGCTCCCTTAGGCTTTTTCTTTGCTCTCTTTTCCTGTCTTGCTTCCTTAAGTCCTTCAGAGCAACACAACAAAATAACAAAAAAACACCTAATGTTATTCAAATTCTGTTTATAATACTGTGTTTGTTTATCAACCAGTCTGTCGGTGTTAGTGTGATGGAGTGCTGTACAGTAACACTTTAGATTCTGTACTGATCTCTGTATTTTTCTTAGGACCAGAAGGTTAAAGGTTAAAGGTTAGCATTTTAAGAGACCCCTCCCCCTTTGTTAAAAGATGCCATTTTCTACAGGTACAGGCCAGAGAATGAAAACGGCGTACATCTGAGCACTGGTAAGAGGCCCTCCCTGCACCTCCTCACACCTCGGCACCCTGACTGTGTTTACAGACTAACCCTAAAGTTGTCATCCTCAGCCTGTGTGTGTGTGCGTGCGTGCGCGTGAGTCAGTCTGCGTGTCCCTACGTGTGTGTGCTCATGATCTTCAGAACACATTCTCTCACGTAATGACCTGTGAGTTCTCGGTTCTTGTATTTCTCATTCTTTAAATGGAAAGTCCTTGTGGAGCTGTTGCTCTGTGAGTGTCTCTGCTGGGGGACAGCCCGTAGCATGTCCTGTGCTGTCACGCTGCACCCAGAGCTTACTCACTCAGCTTGCTATGGGACATCTGTGAGATCAGTGCAACCACGTGGACACTTCAGTGTTAAAACATTTCATCCTTACGTGAGCTTTTTTATTTGGTTTGAGGTTTTTTTATATCAATCTTTGGCACGGATCAGCAGCACACACTGCAGTTGATGCCTGGAATACTGTGGAGCTGTAGGCAATGTTCCGGTTTTAGCGGAGCTCTCCTGTCATCCGCCCAGATGGCCCCCACGTGCTGCGGGATGTGGAATGGAAGTGATGAAAACACAGCAGCCATGCCAGCGGTTTCCGGCCATGCAGCGTGGCTCGAGAACAAAAAAACCCCTTCATGAAGGATAGGATGTTACGAGCAGGGAAGAGGCCCTCTCCTTTAGGTAATGGTCCGTAGAAACGGAGCTCGCAGCTGCCAATGTGGCGGGACGAGGCTTCAGACTTCTGCTCTGTTCAAAGGCTCGTCGCGTCCTGTTATTCCGCAGCGAAAGCCGCGCAGATGCGACGAATCCGTTCGCCAGCCGAGCCGAAAGCGACCGGACAAAGGTTTTGCGGTCGATCGATTTGCGACCCCGCCGGTCTCCCCGAGCCCGGACCGGAGGGCTCTGCTCCTCGTCTTTTCTTCTCGAGAAAGCCTCTCGCGTCTGATCCCGTAATTAGCAGCGCGGGGCAGACGTAGGATGGACACCCTCACTGATCCACTGTGACAGCCTTAAACTAATATGCATAATACCAAGAATACTGCCACTATCCTGAAAGCGCTGAATGTATGCAGATCCCAAGAGCTGGATTGAGGTTAGCTTAGCGGGGGCTCCAGAAAACAGCGTTTAAATGAAATAATTTGTCTATATCTGTTTTTTCGCCCTTGAGCTGTCTGAGGAATGCAGCATGGCTCTTTATAATGGCGTGCCTCAGTTCACATTTAATGTAAACCTTGTTTTTGTTGATGTTTTTTGTTTTGAGTTTTGTTTTTATATATATCGCTGAACTGCTTTCGAGCTTTCGAAATTGAGCATATAGGTCACATAGATTGTTCTGGGGGGTTATTTGCATGTATTTTTTTATCTGTCTCTGCACAAGATGCACACATATATAATCATACATTTGATAATTAAACAAAAATAATAATGTTTCATCTGTTTGTTATGCTGCATCTTTGGGAACGATTCTGAGGACTCCTGGAAACACTGTAGTGACCTGTAGTGACCTCTGGTCTACACACTAGGAGATAATTGTCAGTATAGGGACACACACATGGCCTGCAGGCTCTGCTGCCATGGGTTTTCCTTATGGTGTGTGTGTGTGTGTGTGTGTGTGTGTGTGTGTGTGTGTGTGTTTGTTTGAGTGTGTGTGTGTGTGTGTGTTTGTTTGAGTGTGTGTGTGTGTGTGTTCGTTTGAGTGTGTGTGTGTGTGTGTGTGTGTTTGTTTGAGTGTGTGTGTGTGTGTTCGTTTGAGTGTGTGTGTGTGTGTGTTCGTTTGAGTGTGTGTGTGTGTGTGTGTGTGTGTTTGTTTGAGTGTGTGTGTGTGTGTTCGTTTGAGTGTGTGTGTGTGTTTGTTTGAGTGTGTGTGTGTGTGTGTTTGTTTGAGTGTGTGTGTGTGTGTTCGTTTGAGTGTGTGTGTGTGTGTGTTCGTTTGAGTGTGTGTGTGTGTGTGTGTTTGTTTGAGTGTGTGTGTGTGTGTTCGTTTGAGTGTGTGTGTGTGTGTGTGTTCGTTTGAGTGTGTGTGTGTGTGTGTGTGTGTGTTTGTTTGAGTGTGTGTGTGTGTGTGTTTGTTTGAGTGTGTGTGTGTGTGTTTGTTTGAGTGTGTGTGTGTGTTTGTTTGAGTGTGTGTGTGTGTGTTTGTTTGAGTGTGTGTGTGTGTGTGTTTGTTTGAGTGTGTGTGTGTGTTTGTTTGAGTGTGTGTGTGTGTGTTTGTTTGAGTGTGTGTGTGTGTGTTTGTTTGAGTGTGTGTGTGTGTGTGTTTGTTTGAGTGTGTGTGTGTGTGTGTTCGTTTGAGTGTGTGTGTGTGTGTGTGTTTGTTTGAGTGTGTGTGTGTGTGTGTGTGTTTGTTTGAGTGTGTGTGTGTGTGTGTTCGTTTGAGTGTGTGTGTGTGTGTGTGTGTGTGTGTGTGTTTGTTTGAGTGTGTGTGTGTGTGTGTGTTCGTTTGAGTGTGTGTGTGTGTGTGTGTGTGAGGGAATGCGGCAGAGGTGGAGGCATTAGGGAAGGGCAGGGTGAACTCTGTGGAATGAAAGGAAGAGCTGTACCAGCGGGAGCCGCAGAGAGAGAGAGAGAGACACGAAAATAAAGATCCCTCTCGTGCTGGAGAGGGGAGAGGAGCCCACGTCCCTCCCACCCTGTTTCCAGGGCCAGGGCTCCGCGTAAGCCCCAGGGCTCTGATGCCAGTCACCTGCGTCAGGGCCTCTCCATTTTAAGTCCTCGGAACAATCACACAGGAAGCTTTAGGTAGGAAACGCAGTGAGGTTTGAGTGTGGAGTGAGACTTGGCAGAGCTTGTTCTTCGTCCGTTTCCTGTGTGATACGGGGACGGCCGCCTGACTGATGGCTGTGACATCCCTCGGGCGTAGCAACCTTGTTTTGGTGAAGCGAATGGCCTCCACCTGTGCCTGGAGTTTAGGGTGGAGTCGCGGGTCCATTGTGCAGACACACAGCTGACTGGTGGAGTGGTCTGAAAGTCGAGACATCCCTGCATGTTGTGCTGTCTTGTCTGCTCTCTCTCCCTCTCTCACACACACACACACACGCACACACACTCCAGCCATATACTTCCTTCCTATCCTTGCGTGTAAATCTGGCTCCTATTGTAAATGCAGGCAAGGCAACTCCCCTCCCCCACCCCCCGCAGCTGCCTGGGAGAGGCAGCGGGGCTCTTTGAAGCCGGCCGCCGGTGGAGGGGAGCAGTCATTGTGCCGCCCTTTGATAGTGCCGCCCCGGCCCGCAGATCTGGCTGTGCGGGGGCCGCTGGCCCGAAGCCCCCGCTGCAGCCGCTACGCCGTCCCCGGGCCCCCAACCGCCGCTCCTCTGATGTGGGCAGACCCTTCCCAGCTCCAGTCTCGGGGTCTCCAGCACACGCCCGAGGTTTCCTTCCCTCGCTCCCTCCCTCATGCCTATTCTGGGCTCCTTTTCCTTCTGAGACTCTTCAGGGGTGTTTTAATGGCCTCCCCTGCACAAACAGGATTAAGACACAGAGAGAATGAGAGAAGGCGACAACCTACCCCACCCCCTTTTCTGCGGAATGGTTGGTTCCAGTGGAATTCTTAAGGTGTAATTGTACTGGGGCTTTTCCCTGGATCACTACTGTCTCTGGGCCAGAGGAACTGCTGACAGAACGAAGCACTTTGTTCTAAACATCATTTTCTTCCAGGTGCTGTTTTATTGCTGGGCCCCAGTGTTCTGGCGGCTTCCCCCGAGCACTGCTGCACTCTGAGAGGCTGCTTGGCTTTATGGAGTCAGTGCCTGGCAGGGCGCTGTCGAACCAAACACCCAACCACACGCAGCAAGGCTAGACCACTGGACCGCTGCAACGAGAGCGAGAGGGAGAGAGCGAGAGGGGGAGAGAGAGGGGGAGAGAGAGGGGGAGAGAGAGAGGGAGAGAGAGAGGGAGAGAGAGAGAGAGGTGGGGGGGGGCTTTCCAGCAGGCTGGAGTTAACACAACCCAGATTATGCTTACACACACGCACGCACGCTTGTGCCTGAAGTCTTTAGTGTTTTATTCAAAGTGCTCGTGCCTGCCAGAGTATGATGGTGATGTCATGCACATTTTGGCGTGTTCCTTGCTTTACTGACCCGGGTCCTGCAGCACTGAGGTGTGGCGTGAGTCTCGCTGGCTAAGCAGGTACCCCGCTGTCTCCAGTGGCCTTGCCTCACTTAGAAGAGATGGGGCAGAAAAGATCTGCAGATCTGCTGTTTCCTTTCTCTCTCTCTCTTTTTCGCTCTACCCTGTTCCCAAAAGTCTGCATGTGGGACTCTTTTGGTTAGCTTATTTTCAGAGTCGTTTTTCTTCCTTTCTGAGCTGCACCGGAGAGAAACCCAAACCGCTGGTGTGGGTGGAGGGAGGTGTGCCGGCCCCAGCTGCAGGCTCTTTGATTTGCCCCGGGAGGTGAACGGGCCGACTGAGGGGCGTGAGGCCGTGCCAGTTATCTTAACCTCCCACACTTCAAAGACTGCCTCACCTCGCCTCGCCTCGCTTTGCCTTGCCTTGCTGCCAAGGTGATAGAGAGAGAGAGAGAGAGAGAGAGAGAGAGAGAGAGAGAGAGAAAGAGAAAGAAAGAAAGAAAGAAAGAAAGAAAGAAAGAAAGAAAGAGAACAGAAAAAGAACAAACGAGTTAGACTGAGTGAGAGAGAGAGAGAGAGAGAGCGAGAGAGTGGCTGACCCTCAAAACAGAGGAGCATTTCATTTCCTGTGAGCTGGGTGTGGGCAGGGCATTCCACAGCTCTAATGGGGAGTAACTCTTGAATCCTGGCGTTTGTGTGGAGGTGGAGGGTGTTCTGACACCCCTCTCTCCCGTTTCATGTGTGGGCCTTAAGGAAGGCCACGCGGGAGCTTTGAGGTGCCAGGATGAAAAGAGCAGTAAAAGACAGAGGGGTAAAAGAAAAGACACCAGGGCCCTTTGGTCACTGTTGTTCTCTCCCCGCCTCTCTCTCTCTCCCTCCCTCTCTGTCTGTCTCCATCTCTCTCTCTCTCTCTCCCTCCCTCTCTCTCTCCCTCCCTCTCTGTCTGTCTCCATCTCTCTCTCTCCCCCACCATATTAGGGTCAGCTATCACTGGAAAGAAGCAAGCCAAAGTCCCCACTTGGTTTGTGTGTGTGTGTCACACTTTCACGAAGCTGACTTCCGCTGGTGTTCTTTGGACCTGAGCTCAAGGGAGCTCCACTCCTGTGCTCCATCCTTTTCATCAGAAATTCCATTTGATGCGCGTCCGAGTTGTGTCCGTAAATCTCCTCTCTAGCTGAAATAGCTCTGTATCCCAGAATGCTTTGGACACGTGACGATCTGATTAGTTTCGCACGTTGTGTCTAGTTGTGTGAGTGATGGAGAGTTTGATGTTTAGGGAACACTACATGGAAGTTTTCTAAAGATTTATTTCTCTTGCTGTCATCTGTACATTTATCTGGACTTCATACCTTTATATGATTTATTTCCGTCGTTATGTCATTTTATTTCTATAAATTAAAACTTTTATTTAAGTATTTCAGCTGTTGTACACTGTTTATGAATTTAATGTAAAATAATCGCATCTGTGGAAGAAGATGACACTGTACTGGTGTGTGTTTTGGACAGGAGGAAAACGAACGGCTTTCTCCTCGCGCGGAGCAAAGGCAGCAGCTACAGGGCCTCTCTTGGAGATGGAAGCCTGCTAGATTCCATGACCTTTGACCCCTCTGCGACCTCTTGACCCCCGCCAACATTTTGGAGGGCTCCAGCTCTCGAGCGTGCTCTTCTGCTGTAGAGACACTGAAAACTGAAAACAGACAATTACTACTTTGCCAAGACCCACCACACACTCATGCATACACAGAGAAATACGCAGCCAACAGTACACACACCTTCATTTTTTGTTTTTTCATTTTTGGCTTGTTTGATTCGTTCTTGTTTGATTTGTTCTCCCAAAGTCCAAGTTATTGCACTGATATTGTTTCTTCTGGCAATTTGTAAAGCGCACCATGCCACCACACACACGCAGAGAGGAGAGCAAACCTTTCGGCCCCGCCCACACCTGTCCCTAAGTTATTTTTAAGTTATTTGGCCCCTCCGTTTCCAGTATGTCCAGTCCAGTGAGTTTTCTCAAGCCCCCACGACGCAGCCCATCTGGGGCCAGACACCTTTTCAGGAGACTTCTCTTTGCAACATGGAGGGATCATGTGTTGGCTTGAAAACGTGCTCTCAAGACTCCATTTTATATTTTGACCAGTTGGTGCAAAAAAGGATCAACATTGAGTTTGCTTTTATTTTGTAGGTTTAAGTTCAATTTTGAATGCTTTTTGTATTTTAAATATTCATTTCATCTCTTGGTGTATATTTTAAGTGATTTTATCTTTATTTTTTATATATATACTGGTGTGTGTGTGTGTGTGTGTGTGTGTGTGTGTGTGTGTGTGTGTGTGTGTGTGTATGTATATATATATATATATATATATATATATATATATATATATATATATATATATATATATATAATGTATATGTATATATATATATATATATATATATATATATGCCAAAAAGCTTTGAAACAGGAAAGTGTTTATTTCTTGTTGAGGCATCTTGCAGGAATGATGTGGAAAGCTTTCTGATAACTGTTTGTTAACTAACAGTGCCCTCCCAGTCATGCTCCGATGTAAAATAATGCTCATGTATGTGTACTTTCTAAAGAAACATCTGGATATGTCACTTTTCTCTGTATTAGTACAGGCAACATTAGGACAAAGGAGTTAGAGTGGGTACTCAGAGGCCTATATTTTATTGTTTTATTGACAAATGAAGCAGATATGCAGACATTTACATATATATATATTTCCCCAGCACTTCCCAGTTCTCTTGCTGCGATGTTCCTGTCCTCTCTATCTGGTAGGTAATAGTGTGGTCTTTTGCCATGTTGTTTATTACATGCAAACATTTCTGTAATGTTTTGTTAATTTTATGTTCTATTTTATTATTATCAGATACATTTTTAAGTCATCGTCATTCTGACTCACTGTCATCTTGGTTTAGCACTTTGCTTCCAGGTGATCACATTTGAGCTGTTTCTACATACCTTTTTTTAATAAAATAAATAGGACTCTTTTGACTGCCATTGTCTTTTCAGTATATTTGATTTTGAAGTTTCCTGTATTAACATTAGGGGCAAAGGTTCAATACTTCAAATATCATTTTTAACAAGACATTGACCTGAGAAGGAAACATGAAAAAGCAGTGATGTCATGAATAAAGCACTTGCCTCTCTGGAGAGACTTCAAAAGGCTTCAGAAAATGAACCAGCAATTAAAGGCCCTAGTCCTCGCGCCGGAGGCGATCGGCACGAGGTGTTACGTGCATAATCATATTAAGGGAAATCTGAAGGCCAACCTACAGTAGCCAGAGCATTGATCATTATTATTATAATCAAAACTGGAGATGTGATTATCCCAGTTTATTATGTGAAAGTAATTAATTCTGTTAGATTTTTTATTTTAATTCAGTTGAAGTTGGGAGTAGCCAACTACTCTTTGCTTCATTTTGTACTTTTATTATTATTATTATTATTATTATTATTATTATTATTATTATTATTATTATTATTATTATTTATAGTATAGTGCTTCCTTACAACCTATTTGGTTACAACATGGCAAAATGCTCTTCAGGAATGTTTTGAGCAGAAAACCCTGCCAGGTGTTTATAGTGCTAAGTGGTGTTGGAGCGCCATCTAGTGTTTGTGAGCGTGTGCTAACATTACGGGAAATGAGGGGCACGTTGACATGCGTGCACTCACTTCTCGCCATGTTTATAGTGGAGTTTGTTTCGTGCTTAAAAATATTCAGTTTGCTTCAGTCCCACTTCCTCTTCACTGATATACTGAATAAAAAGCTGCATATACTGTGGCCTGCAATAACACTGCTAATTGGGTCTAGGCCTTTTTTCTTTTTAAAAATTTGTCTGTCTATCTATCTATCTATTTGATGAGCCAGATAACGTTTCCACAGTAAAACTAATACTTTTTGTACTTTTTAAGAAAACCAGTGACCACTAAGCAAATTCTAAAGGCAGTTCCATTATTGTGATGATTGACCAATGATTTGTTATATCCTTATATCTCATTGGCTCCCAGGTGGGCTGGATGAACACCTGGTGATGTTTTCTGACAGCTGATAAAACTGAATTGGAATTTGATATAAACCTGCGCATTCTACATATCAGATAGCAGCTTCCAGCACCAATATATTATTAAATTATGACACATGAAATACAGACATTTTAAAAGTGTATAAGAATGATCTGCATGGAACTAAAAAGATTTGCATGGAATAAAACGATTAGAGAAACTGAAGACCCTCCTGGTCTGGTGTTCTTAAGTGTGCATTAGGATGAGCATGCACCCTGTGACATTTATAATGACCATATGGGACAAAAGTTTGCATTAGTTGTGAACGCAGTCTTGTGCATAGGATCAGCAGCGGATCACATGATGGAATAAATCTTGTCCGGAATCTTACGATACATGCTTTCAACTGTGTGATGTGACAAAGCACTTTGCTTGAGATTTCTATACTCAAGCTTTTTTAGGGCAGTTATGTTCTTGCAAACCCATTGTGTTGGCCCTTACCTAGTGCACTACAAGGCCCCCCTGTGTTTGACATTTACAGCATTT
The DNA here is from genome assembly GCF_041902795.1 of Electrophorus electricus. Lineage (NCBI taxonomy): Eukaryota > Metazoa > Chordata > Actinopteri > Gymnotiformes > Gymnotidae > Electrophorus > Electrophorus electricus. The sequence continues at coordinate 1,102,277 of NC_137508.1, forward strand.
AACTGACATTTCTTATCCAAAGCAACTTATAATCATGACTGAACACAACTTAAGTAATTGAGGGTTAAGGGGCCCAACAGGAGGAACCTGGTAGAGGTGGGACATGAACTGGCAACCTTCTGCTTACTAGTCAAGTACCTTAACCACTGAAACTAAGCTGGAGTCTCCGTATGGTTGATGGCCGTTACCCTGACTACAGAAGATTTTCTGCTCTTGTTTTAAAGCACACTTCTGTAGTCAGGGTAACGGTCATCAACCATACAGAGATGGCACGACTACAACTGTTCACTCCCACCATGCAGGAGCAGCCTGATGGCATTGCCTATGCGCCTGACTGACACTGAAGCCACACCCTTGAACTTTGAACCTACACTCATGGTCACTTTATTACGTACAGCTGTATATGTATGTATATGCACTTTGCAGGTGTTCATATTCAGCACAGCAGCTGGTTCACACATACTAATGAGACAGCAGCTGAGCAGGTCCACCAGTTCTGCTGGGGTTCTGACCCAGCAATGATTGGTCCACTGCTGTCCACTGCTCAAAACTCTCCAGCCAACAGATATGCTGTTCCCAGAAACTGAGCACAAAGAGGTTTAACCTGACTAATACAAAATGTGCACAGTCCCAGGTGGGCTACACCTACACACTGTACCTAAGTGGTCAGTGAGTGTATATCAGTATATCTGCATTGATCTTAAATGTTCATTTTGTATTGAAAATAGTTTTGGCTTAAAAAAAATAGTTCTATGTCTTGGACACTCGCGGAACACTTTTTGAATTTTGAATAGTTTGCTTAGCTACTTGTAAAAGTCTCTTTTGTCATTTAATTTGAAATTTAATTAAATCCAAAAGTTCTGATCGGCATCTCGATGTTCTACGCTCTCCAAATCAAACATAATTATCATAATATTATAACGGTGCATAATAATGCTTCTTAAACACTCAGAATTAGTTCATTAATTTTCTGATTTGTTTGTTGGGATTAGGCATCGTAAGAAACTAGATTTTCTAGCTATAGTGTGTTCGGCCCATTCTGAGCAAAGTCTAGACGTGTCTTGTTACAGCGCCTTCTTACTCGAGGGTCCTTTTGTCTCTGTTCCCCTGCACGCAGAATTCATGGCAGCAAGTATAAACCCTCAACGCAGGCGCGCGGTCCCCGGGTGGAGACGCACGCGGCGCTTGGTGGGTAGGAGTGTTTATGCTGCATCTGAGATGTGCATCTGCTCGCGATTACGTTACGTTGCTTAATGCTTCCCACGCGATCAAACGCTTCAATTTCCACACGGGAAAGTGCCGAGACAGTAGTTTGCATTTTACACAAGGTTGTGCATTTAAATAAAATAAATGAATAAATAATTCGTATCTCTTTTTTTAACCGCTTGCACTGCTCGTCATCACTAGGGCACCACGGTTGGGTACTGACCTCCATTTTGAAGAAGCAAATGAAACTGTAACGCCGACTACATTTACAGCCTTTAACCCACCTGTGTTTAACATTTACGGCATTTAACTGACACTTTTATCCAGAGTGACTTACAACTATGTCCAAATAAAACTTGAGCAATTGAGGGTTAAGGGTCTTGCTCAGGGGCCCAACAGCAGCATCCTGGCAGTGGTGGGGCTTGAACCAGCAACCTTCCCATTACAAGTCAAGTACTTTAACGAGTGAGACTAAGCTGGAGTCTCCATACGGTTGATGGCCATTACCCTGACTACAAAAGTGTGCTTTAAAACAAGCGCAGACAATCTTTCTGCAAAGGGTTGGCACGACTACAACTGTTCACTCCAACCACGCAGGAGCAGCCTGGTGGCGTTGGTTGGGCTGATCTCAGTTGCACCAGCATGATCAGGTATATCGGGTGCGCTGCTCCTTGGTTGGGGCGAAAGCTGCACGCATGCTGGCTCTTCAGGGGATCGCGCTACAGTGCAGTTCCTCAGCCCCAACCTTAGGGTTAGGCACGGGGAGAAGATGAGTCAGCTGATTGCAAGAGGGGTCGCCCCTTTCCTGGAGGCGTGCGCAACTGGGGAGCATTTGTGTCTTTGTTAAAAGACACTCCTGTGTCTGCTCATTGGAGGAGAGAGAGAGAGAGAGAGAGAGAGGGGTCTCTAAACATGACCCTGCTCTGCGTCACAGTCCATTAGACGATGAAGTTCTGTGGAAGTGCCACAGTCACAGAGACTTGACTCTTTGCTGTAGAGTGAAAGTGCTCTGGCAGAAGGTTGCCATTTATCCAGTTTTAACCTGGACAATCTAGTTTTTAGGTGCATGTCTGGGTGTCTTGCTTTTCTTTTTTGCTCTGTTCTACCCTATTGTGGGGAGTTGAACAAGCAATACAATCTTACTGGACAATTTATTTGTTACTCCTCATTTCTCTCACCTACTGGCAATTTAAAGCCAATAAAAAGTCAAACAAAGTCAAACACCAAGTCCAGGTGGAAGACACGTTGGTGGTGAGTAGAATGAAGTAGGAGAGTTTGGGTTTGGCTTGCTGAAAAGATGGAAACCCTATGTGCAATCCAAACTTACTTGTTCAAATCACTTACCAAGGAATGTCCGTTTTTAACATACTGGATATCCCAGATTTCCCACTGTGTTCCAGTACAGCTCAACAGAGTGCACTGTGAACATTTTGCCTGCCACCTTAGTTATGACACGGATAAGAATCAGATAACTCTCTACAGGAAGCACAAGGCAGGGCCATCCTCGCCAGTGTCTGCAGTATGTGAGAAAATGGTGAGTGATTTGGTCTGGCTCTAGTATCAAACACCTGTTGTACTGACAACCTTTTTTGTTTGGAGGCTAAGATGTCCATGTTGCACCGTTTTCCTTTACGGTGGTAATATGAGGCGTCTTTCACGAAAAAAAAAGCGTCTTTAAAGGTGCATGCTGTGATTTTTAGTTGACTTATAATTCAAATAAACTGTGAAATATATAGAACACAATATAAAGTATATATGTTCGCATCAGCGCTTGTATATTAGGCACGTGCGTTCACACGGACCTCGCGCGCAGACGCCCCGGAACGACGGTGTCTGGGTCACGTGCTAAACTCACGAGTGTTTCTAGGTTTGTAACTTCACCATCATAGTGAGCACAGCCGCATCGGGGCCAAACGCCAGCACCAGGGCCCCGGTCACGGCCGCTTCGTGCCACTGATATTCCAATTATTGGTAGCGTACTCTGGACACGTGATTTGGACGTAGCTCTATTCCAGTTCCGGTGTTGTTGTGCTCCCACACTTAACCGCTAGAGGCGATGTTTCCTGAATCAGAATTACTGACGGTTGTGATCTGCTGCCACCTACTGGACAAAACGGATCAGCACGCTTTCAGGGTAAGCGATGCAGCCCTTATCTGAATTAGAATAATGGTGAACAAAAATTGTGGAGGCTTTCAAAATAAAAAATGATGACGATGGTAAAGTCCAAGTTGCTTTATCTATGTATGGTTGCTGTTTTCACACCAGTTTGCTGGGTTCAGTTTTCCCAGGCTAGTGTGTTCTGGGTCACTGCCCTGATAAGTGAAGTAACAGCACATGGATTTTGAGCTGTCAAGATAAGAGCATAATTTACGTTTTACATTATAGTCAAATATCAGCCACAATACAGAAAATAACTGAGAACTTAACAGGCCATTCTACTGTTGCTTTGCTCCTCAGTCATCTTCTGTGGCCCAATCCGTGATTCTACCACTGGTGTTCTGCTTTTAATCTGAAGACAAACAGGAATAATCTAGAATAAACTAGCAACAATAAAACCTTAGTGTAAACACTCCGAGAGACGTTGGTATGTGCTGGAAAACGTTCCGGATGTTATTTCCAAACCACTCAGCATGGAGCATTTCAAAATATGTTATATTTTTATTATTCTTTTCAAATTCTTCACCACAGATGTTCTTCAGACATTCAAAACAGTCTAACTATTAAGGTCATACCATCAGATGACGTTCTGTTACCTAAAGGTCACAACTGAAAGGCACTGTTTTTTGGGTTTTTAGTGTTGCGCAACTCAGGTTCAATGATCATTCCGTTTCCATCCTCCACTTTCAGCCTTCTCCAAGTTCCCCCTACAGGGGCGTGTGACCCTTGTGCCCTGACCGAGAAGTGGAAGGGTCAAAGGTCAGGTTCACCCTTGCTCCAGTTAATTGTGCTTATAGAAGCCCTCTCCAGTTTTCTTGCCCAACTTGCTCTCTGCCACGAGCTTGTTGAGCAGGGGGCTTGGTGCAAACAGGGGGTTCTCAGGCTCCACCTCATGCCAACCTACAACCACACAAGCAAGAATTAAATCGACATGTAAAAAGTCAAAAACTCATTGACCTGTCTACACAAGTACTTGCCATCAATGATGAATTTGCATGTGTCCAATCCGACATAGTCCAGCAGCTCAAACGGTCCCATGGGATAGCCAGCCCCGAGCTTCATGGCCACATCGATGTCCTCTTTTGAACCGTGACCTGGAGGGACAGTGTGAGACGATTTTCCAGGGCTACTGACAGAAGCCATATTTGACATTTGGAGAAGTGCATCCTGCATGTCCCCGGGGACGAGGTGTACCTCGCTCGTGCAGCCGGATAGCCTCCATCAGGTACGGCACAAGCAACCGATTCACAATGAAGCCTGGAGTGTCCTTGGAAAAACATTGCATGAGGCGAGTTGACTATTTTAATAGTTCACATTTAGTGTCAAATGTACTTCTAAAAACCAAACAAACAAACCAACACTTACTTTGCATGACACGGGGTGTTTTCCTAGTACCCTGCTGAACTCAAGGAGAGCAGCGAACGTCTGTTGGCTCGTCGCTGGCGCCTTAATCACCTACAACCGTGAAACATTTGATAAACGGATCGTTAACATTCTTTCAGAATAGGGGGGACTTTGGCAAAACAAACACCTGAAAATTACTGAATTTACAAACCGCTCATGTAGAACTGCAAATAAAACGATTACCAGCACAAGTCCTCTAATGGAAGTTCTCTCCCACTCCTGAAATCCCACCAATCAGCGACTCTCGGAAGATGGATGTGTTTACGGGACAAAACTAAACTCTGCATGTGTAACGTTGGAGATGTCCTGCAGCTGTGTGGTTAATGATGCGCATGGTGTCCACGTGAACAAGCTAAATGATTCTAATTGTGCCTGAAGTCATTAGCAGTGCAATCCATTTAAATTCTGTATATATGGAATGCCTAAAGGATTTTACTTGTCAACGAAGACTGAAAACAAATGTGAATTATTTTACCAAGAAGCAAATAAATCAGGAATGAAGAAGTGCAGAAAATAGAGGAGGTGAGCGCCTGTAGTAGAGGAGGTGAGTGCCTGTAATAGAGGAGAGGAGATGGGCGCGTCTGTAGTAGAGCAGAGGAGGTGGGCATCTGCAGACGTTCTTACCTCTACCAGCTTCATCATGGGCACAGGGTTGAAGAAATGGAGACCCCCAAAGCGGTCAACCCTTGCTGTGGCCCTGGCGATGTCTGCAATGGGCAGCGAGGACGTGTTGCTGGCAAAGATGGTGTTTCTGGCAGAAACGGAGCACAGGAACCAAAACAGTCTGATATCACAGTCTACATCTCCCACTGTTATTAGCACTGCATGGTGGAGAGAGTGGTACTCAGCCATCACAGTCTACATCTCCCACTGTTATCAGCACTGCACAGCCTCACGTACTCTGGAGCCACTTTGTCCAGTGTAGAGAACAGGTCCTGTTTAATCTTGAGGTTCTCGACAATGGCCTCCACCACCAGGTCTGTGTTTTTAACCACTGAGGCGGCATCTGTACTCGTAGAAATGTTCTTCAGCACCTTCTGAACAAACTCCTCCCCAGCCTGAGAGTGAGAGGGAGAGAGAGAGATGACTAACAGCTGTTCCTGCACATTTTCAATCTGCATCTTCAGGCCTGCTGTCCAGATTCAGATGTCCCTGGTCTCTGGATTAATTGTGCCACCACCAACACTCCTGTGAAAGCTGACCTCAGGTTTGTCTGCAAACTTCTTCTTCACCACTCTCTTCAGGCTGCCCTCGATGGCCCTGGTGGAGTTCTTCAGGATGTCCTCGGACGTGTCCACCAGCACAACCGAATGCCCTGTTACTGCCACCACCTGAGGAAGCAGGACACTTGGTAAAGTGAAATCAGTTAAGCCACCATTTCCTGACATTAACCTCTGCTGATTTTAAGGGGCCACTTTGCCTATAATGGGCATGAATGATTCAAAAGCCCAGCAAGTCAGTGTATCTACCACTGTACCACTATACCAAGGTAATGGTGTCATGCGCTTACTTCAAACTCAAGTCAAAATCTTCGACTATTTCTGTGCAAACCTGTATAGCAACATTTTAACCAACCAACAGGAAGATGAAATGTGTTGGCACCTCAGAGTTCATGCAGATCGTATTAGCATGTTAGCTAGCTTGCCAGCTAGTGACCCCAAAACTGTAACTACCTACTCCAAACGCAATGAAATGCTCTTTTCTAAGAAGCTGTTTCTAAGAAGCTGTCTAGGTTAGGTTAGCTACCCCCCACCAGGTTTCAGATATATTTAAAACACCTCTTCCCAATATTCTGAGTAAAAGATGAAGATATTTCACATGGTGGCATTGCACAATGTGCGGATCCTTCAGTGTTCCCATCTGTTGCTGAAGAGGCCCTTATTAACGTAACACCCACTGCTGCCTAGGCAACGGTAACGCTGAAACTAGTTGTAAAAATGAACAAGGTTTTACTAAAGAGAGTCAGTAATTCTGTGAAATGGAAACAGACATTTTTGTTAAATTGTCCAGTTTGCGGATGCTAAATCAATCATCATTGCTACTGACATCAGCTAATTAACTATGATAGTCACGTGCATGTCCAACTATGTTTAGATTTCATTATATGTGTCAAATCCCATGTGCAGTCTCAGTAATGTCAGACATTGTAGTGATGCATGTGAACATACAGAGTAGCAGCTTTAGATAGATAGATAGATAGATAGATAGATAGATAGATAGATAGATAGATAGATAGATAGATAGATAGATAGATAGATTTGAAATTTTAAAAACCCATTAAGATCAATAAAGTAGTCCCCCATGTATGTGGGCATAATTAAAAAACAACAACAATCCATAACTAAAAATGACAACAGAAGTAGCAGAGGAGAGGAGAGGAGAGTGGAGAACAGGGGAGAGGAAAAGATCTGACTGGAAAGGACATGCAGAATATAGGAGCAGAGGGGAGCAGGAGAGAGGAGAAGATGAGGGAGGAGCAGAGCAGATGTTCCTGATGCCCTCCCAAGTGTACTTGTAAGTAAATACAAACATCAACTTCCTAAACCATGGTCACAATATCTGAACTTGTGCATAGATATGGTTATGGTTATACTTTGAGGCAATAATAATAATGATACTACTACTACTAATAATAAGAATAAGAATAAGAATAAGAATAAGACCCCCAACCCGTGGATTACTGAACTTCCTGTCCCCCGGCTACATTTGGTCACCCTAACGTTCCGTTCACGGCCTTGAACAAAACAACACACACAGACTTAATCAAACCATATAAATTTTGTTTTCTTGTTAAAAATACTATTCATGCGTCTTCATGCGTATTCAAAACTGAATGGCGAATAATGCGTATGCATGGGTCAGGTACGATAGCTGGTCACCTAGCAGAGGCCGCTAGCTAAATTAGCTGGTTAGCTGTTAGCTGCTTAATCCAGTTTTGTAAATATAAACGGCGCGACCGTGATTACCTGCGCGATGCCAGACCCCATCAAGCCTCCCCCGATTACAGTAACATGCTTGATCGCTGCATTTCGGGCAGCAGAGCTCAGAGTCCTGAGGACATGGTGCGTAAAGAAAGCCATGATATTCTGTCCTACCCAGCGCGCAGTAGGTGAAGGAGTCAGTGGTCACGTGGCTACTTGACTGCAGGATCCAGCTGTGGGTTTTGTTTTATTTTATTTTAGTGCCCCACAGGCCATCTTTACAAGGCACGAAAGACGGGGAAAACAGAGCAACAGCCTCATTTAAGAGGAACAACGCATGTGATTGGATCATGCAAAAGTCTCCAGGATGCACAGTGTGGTTAAATACAGGCTTCAGAAATGTATTTACCATGCTCTGCATGAGAGAGAAATCTCTGCTTTATCTATCTATCTATCTATCTATCTATCTATCTATCTAGTGTCCACATACAAACCATAACAATGCATGGAGAAAAGGACAAAATAGATATTCAGAACATGACATGAACACCAGCAGCGAGGCCTCAGTGCGCTACCAAGACGTCGCTCAAAGAATTGTTCCCCACAGGATGAATGTAGAATTCAGCAAAAATGTATTTTTAAAACTGCCATGTAATACCAATTTTACTTTGAATGTAAAACTGCATTCATTTCCCTTCTTCTTACACACAAATAAAGTACTATTTAGCAAAACAGAAAAACCACCTTGAAGGTAATAACGCAAGTAAGCCACAGCTGAAAAAGTGCCTCTGGTTAATGAAGGAGGCCAGAGCACGTTTCTGAGCCCACAGGAAAGTGCTAAAAAGGGTTTTAAAAGCTTATTAATATAGGAAATTGTCCACACTGTGAACTAGCACACTTTCAAGACATGTCGTGTCCGTTGATGCAGGAAAGAAGAGACAGGAACCAGTGCGTTACCTTGTGGCCTTTTATTAATACAGAGCTCTGGAGATGTCACTTCACAACACAGTGCGAGTGAGATCTAAAGCACAACTTTGCAACAGACAGACTTATAGTTTTCTCGCCTTGTGCCACTGCTTTTGTGTTTTTCCATCTCAGCCGTCGCCTGTCTGACTGTCGCGTGCACATGTCTTCTTGCGTAATCACACATATGCACGTCTAGGTCATTTCCTGTTATGTCTGGACATACAGTAATTATTTTATTAATTCAAGCATTAGTCCTATTCCATTCTGTGCATTATTCTCTATTAGTGTAAGCTTAGCATTCATTTAATTTATGCAACCCCACAGACACTAACATGATTTGGTACCCATTTTCAAATAAAGATTCAGCCATTTTCAGTGAAAGCTTAATCCCAGCACTGTTCCGAGTCTGATGAGCCATCCGCTGGGTGCGCCGCTGAACTCTAGTGCAAAGTGTTGGCCCAGTATTCACCAAACACGGACTCGTTAACACCACGTTAAGAACAGCAGGAGCCTCAACCCCACAGTGATGGGAGCAGGGAGGGTCAACGGGCCGTGGCACATACGGAGAATGCGCCGGGGGCCAGGGTGAGGCCGAAGCGTCCCTGCAGGGAGGGAGGTGCGTGGCCCTCGGGCAGGCGGAAGGTAAAGGCCTGCATCAGACTGCTGAACATCAGGAAGACCTCCATCTTTGCCAACTGCTCGCCCATGCACACCCTCCGACCTGGACACAGGCAGGAAAACGCCATCTCAGCTTAAAACAAGCCCCCATCCCTCCAAGTTCAACACCTCCATCCAAGATCATCTGACCATTTTATTGTATGTTTCTTTAAACTACCAACCCCTGTCAATGTGGACTGGCTCACATACAGAGAGTCCAGAGAGAACATGAAAAACTGGCCAACGTGTTTCACCGATGGTTTGCATTTGCCGTAACGTCAGTCGCGTTTGTTTGCTGGCTGACGCACTATTCAATATGTTGGACTGTTTGCGTGTAGTGTTTGGCCACTGTGTCATTTATCCCCGTGTATATAAATGCTGTTCATAATTATCTTGATTTGAACCTTTATCTCACGGCACATTCAAATTATGTTTGTGAGTGATTATTAACAAGGGTCATGATGTAAAGTCAGAACAATAAAATCAGCTGGAATCGTTATCAGCCTGCTGTCACCAGACCTGCACAACACTGACCTGAGATGAAAACCACACTTCTGTAATTAGTGCTCATAAGTTACAACCAATCTGAATAAATGTAAAACATCTAATAGAAAATAGTCCATCGCATCATTTGCAGTTCTGGCTCAGTGGTGAAGGTTCCTGACTAGTAATCAGAATGTTTCCAGTTCTAGTCCCACCACTGCCAGGTTCCCACTGTTGGGTCTCTGAACAAAACCCTTAACCCTCAATTACTCAAGCTGTACTCAGTCATCATTGTAAGTCGCTTTGGACAAAAAAAGTGTCAAATAAATGTAAATTTGCTGTTGTAAGAACAATTGCATCACATACACTGATAGGATGTGAGATGGTAGATTAAAATTGTATTTTGTTGTTTTGTTTTTTTAACCATGTGATCATTGTAATTCATCTTACAAAGGCAATTACTCTGCCATACTGTGAGCCAAAACAGTAGTGCATGACTGTTACTACAGCGAAAATGTAAACTAAAATCACACAGTCATGATATTTGTGTCATTGGTTACTGTTAGGCATTCAGAACTCTGCGAATTTTAAGAGAAATATGGACACCCAGCTTTTCTGAAATCCACAAGTGTCTTTAAATATTTATGGAATTTGCTCCCCATTCCATAAATATTCCCAAATAGTATTTATAAACTTTACCTATTCCAAACGGAATGAAGTACTCCTTTCTAAGAAGCTGTCCCTGCTCATCTAGGAACCGTGAAGGATTGAAGTCATCTGGATTTTCCCACACACTGGGATCTCTATGGACCGACCAGAGGTTTGGGATGATAACTGTGCCCTTGGGAATAGTATACCCTCGAAATTCTGCAAAGAGATTGAGTTTTAGGAGCATATAGAGGTCATTTCACAAGCATGTTTCTCTCTGTGAGTCTAATGCACTCCAAAAATTGCTTTCGGGTTCGTAGCTAGAAATCACATCAGCAATGTTTACGATCATAAGACCTGGAGTCTTTTTGCAGCTAGCATTTTGGTCCCCAGCTACAGAAACCCACAAACCCACTGTCCGGTTCCCATTTTTGACCTGTAGTTCTGGAAGCCATGTGCGGCACAGAGAGTGGAACCACCACCGTCATTCTCATGACCTCCATGATGGTGGCTTCTGTGTAGGGCAGAGTGCCCTTATCCGTTAGAGACGGCAGCCTCCCAGATCCCAGCACTGCATCAATCTCCTGCTGGACCTTCTCTACAACACCAAACCAATAACCACAGAACATGTGACCTCCTATGGAGTCTTTGTCAAGCACTGCGGTTTCTGTGCTTTCTCTTGCATGGCAACACAAGTCTTTGCATTATCTGTAAAAAGCACAAAAGCAAACTTAGTATTGAAGGAGCTTAAGCAAAAATAAATAAAGTAAAAAGCAATCTGAACGTAAAATCATTTGATAACAACCTAATTCACAATCATGTGTCTTCATGATCATATATAACTGCAGGGAGATAGCAGAGTACCTTGGACATCAGGGTGTAAGCACATGTATAGCACCATCCACAGTATGCTGTTAGTGGTAGTATCTGTCCCTGCAATGAACAGGTCCCCTATAATATAGAAGAGGTATTCCTCTGAAAACCCTCCCTCCTCCGACCCTGACGTTTCCCCCTGGGCCAGCATCTCCACCAGATACATGTCGATGAAGTCCCTGGGGTTCTCGGGGTCCAGGGTGGCTCTGTGTCTCGCGATGATCTTCTTGAGGAAAGCCGTAATGTCCCGCTCCACCTGACGGAGCTGCGCAAAGACGCCGAATGGCAGGTGGTAGAGCCAGGGGAAGATGTTGATGAGCACGGCGGCACTGTTCATGGAGATCTCCAGGCCGTGCGCCATGTGATCCAACTGCGTGCGGAACTCCTCGTCCTGCGGGTCGAAGCGCTGGCCCAGGATGATGGACGAGATGACGTTGGACACGGCGTTGCCGATCAGCGGCACCAGGGTCACGCCCGAACCCCCAGCCTCCTGGCTCCCCCTCAGCAACTCGGCCTTCACCGAGGCAAAGCCGTCCTGGATGCAAGGCTCCAGGCTCAGTTTGCCCAGGCCAAAACTACGCAGAGTCGTGTGGCAGAACTTCCGCTGCTTTCTCCAGACTGGGCCATAAGGGGCGAACACAATGCCTGCAGATCAAGCACGCAAAGATATCCACGTTTATCACACCAACAGCAACTTTCCGCGTTTTGCTTAAAGTGCTCTCATTGTACGCGTCTAACCAACGTTAAGAAAACACTAAGAAGGTTGCTCCATGCTGCCGTAAAGGCGGGCACACGCTTGTTGGAGAACATACGAGGAGGAAGTGAAACCTTCATGGCTGGCATCGCCTTACCTTTACGTCTCGTCAGAATTGTTACGAGAGGAATGTCCGGTCTGTCGGAGAACACGTCCGCGTAATTAGACAGCGCGTCTCTGACAGCGTCGTAGCCGGTCAACACCACTATTAACTGGCTGCCCACAAAGACGCTGCACACGTCTCCGTGCACCTTCGCCAGTTCCAGCAGGCCAGCTTGTGTGGCAACCGGATTCGCGTTGCTTCCGTCGTGTCCTTTATGCTGACGGACAAAACGTTTTAAAATAAAAGGGGGTAAAAATAAGCTTCCGAAGTTACCCACGAGGGGTAGCGGTCTCGGTCCCGGAGGGATGTTCAGAAACGCCGCGCTTCGTCGGTACTGCAGCAGCAAATAAAACACCGCAGCAAAAACAGCCAAGACAATGACGTTCACGGAAGATGCCGCGAGCGGAGCGTTCTGCCACAGCTGATACGGAATACCCTCCATGCCACACAGCGCGAGCTCAGCTCTGGCCAAGGCTCCACCGATCGCATCCCCGAGCAGCCGCGCGCCGCAGTTGTCGTAGTGTTTTCCGTAAGCGTTTCGTGAGCAGATCTTTATTGGACCGGCAGTCGAAACGAGAACTGGGCGGCTGCTAAGGGGAGCACGGACCAATCCGCTTCAACGGCGATGGCGCTTATTCGGTTTTCGGTGCTGGCGTGCGCAAACGTCACACGGGAATTGCGCATTTTTTTGCACGGTTATTTTCTAGTGTAATAAACCACGCTCATATCTATGAGTCTGTTTTATTTTGTATTGATTTATCATTTTACACGCATTTCTTATATGTAATGACAAATAACGAACACTGATTTGTCAAATGTTTATTGTTAACGTTCGTAAAAAAGTAACGTAGAAAACAAAATCAAACGACCAGAAACGTTATCAGTCGATAGTTATACAGTCCAGCAACATCGCATGCAATAGAAAGGCACAATTGTGACAGTACGGAAGCATGACTGGTTCGGCTTTGTGGCAGCAAACATGATAATGGGATCAAGTGAACCATTCCAAGGACCGAGGAGAGCAGTTTGATGTTACCAACCTTTCGATGTTAAGATGACTAAATGGTGCTCTTATGTTATGGGGCCACTCCAAAGTTAATGTAAAGGTGCCAGTAAAATAGAGCATTTAAAATGTATATGAATTCATATTACACACACAAAAAAAATAATTACATTTATATATATATATATATATATATATATGCAAATAGTAAATTAAATTAGAATACATTTTGCATATTTTAGACATTTTTAAAAATATGGGCTCACTGTATTTGCCTCTGAGCTCTTTGCTCAGTCTTTGGTATGTTTTATAGGTAACATTTTACACAGCCATAAATTAAACCCACAAAAAAAATAAAAATAATAATAATAATAATTACAATAATAATAATATGGCTATAATGACAATAAAAGCCACAGCAGTGGGCGGAGCTGTGAGGAGGGGGAGGAATCACTCCTCCCGCGCACTCTGAACCATGGTGTACTTCTTGCAGGGGTTCTTCAGGCAGGCTGGAGGCCATGTCACTGGCCAGCAGAAAGAGCAAGGCACCTGGGTCTGGACGTTGCGCTCCAGGAAGTTAAAGATGGGGTTCCACCAGGTGTGGGTGAGGTAGCCGTTGGCTGAGCACTTCACGGCCTGTGGATGAAGGGCAGAGAATTAGATCGCTGGCCTTCAGCCGCTTCCTGGTAAAGCTTGTGTGGTCAGAGTGGCATCTAAAGAAAAGCAAACTCCTCCCTCTCCTGGTGGTGTTTGAAGACGCACTGATCACCAGGACAATTTTAGATAGCAACCGGTAACACACTGATGTACTTAGTAAAAGTTTCTCTGTTTTGTAATCACAAATGATATCCAGATTGTTTATATGATATTACACTATTATCATTATACTATATTACACCAAAATACAAATAATATAACCCTGAAAACCCTGTAATTATATTGGAAATAAATAAATGACCGTCATAGACATATGTGACCAAGAGGGGGCATAAAGTCCTTCCAAGATGAAATTGAAACTACATATTTTTCTCCACCTGTAACTGAATCAAGTAACAATCTGCCCTCACAGTTTGACAGGTTTCCCTTCTCTTTTTCTCCCAGATATTTGGTATTGGTGTTGAAGCCTGAAACTGTGTTCTGAGTAAATCAGTGTGTTGTCTCTCTAGAGCTTTCATGGTTGGTCATGTAAGCACGTTGAGCAGGAGGCTCAGGCTCTTTTTACTGCTCTGTTTTTCATCACCTTGCTCGCTCTCTCTCTCGGACTCACGCAGAGCATGCTCAGAGTTTCGGGGGCGTGAGTGCGCACTGCGTTTCAAGTCAGTTGAAAGTTTGTAGAACAGAACAAATATGGACGCTTCACCACAAGCATCAGCGTTCCAGCACGAAAGTGTAAACGTTTCACTCTGTGTGTTCTGTTTGCATTTACAAATGAATTTGACATTGTATTTATATACAAACATACATGTCTGTGGTGGATGGGGGTAGAAAGGAGACCTTTCTGGGCCCGTAACGCGCGTACCTGTACATTTGTCATGGTATGATACCAGTAGAAGAGACGTGTGGTGATGAAGTAGGCAACCACCACATCCACACTGTAGTGCTCGTGAGCCACCAGGATACAGACGGAGCCCACTGCAGCCAGGAGCCAGCAGAGGAGGTGGTACCACCAGAACGACCTGGGGGAGTCTGCAGGAAGTGGGAGGTGTACTGGTCACTGCGGCATCTCCCTCTGTGCCGTGGACTGAACTGAATGGATCAAAGAACTACAACTACCAAGCCTCCCTTCCTGAAACTGGTAACAGTCAGATGACATGCTGGATGTACATGTTAAGACATGCATATTATATTTACACGTTCTTATGTTATAAAGTACATCACTCTCTGTATTCTTAAGATATTCTTTTTTATCTTATAAGTTGAATAGCACAGACACTGCATATGAGTGACACTGGTCCCACTTATTCAGTCTATAAACAGTAATATGTCAGCCACGGTCCGTTTTGGAAACTTTTGGATGGTCTCTAATGCTGTATCCTCCTGTTTCTTTGTTTTTACTGCCTTTCTGTATCTGTTAACCAACCTCAGACCTGTCAGTCAGGTAACCAGGAGCTGGTTAAAGGAAGTCGTGTAGTCTGTGTGGGAAAGCTGAGGACTCTGGGCCTCAGAGACTCACACTCCTTGATGAAAAGGTAGGTGAGCGTTAGCATGACTGTGTGGCCGCTGTACAGGAAGTCCCCGCACATGATGTGTGAGCCGTTGATGGACAGCCCTGCCCCAGAGATCAGCTGCAGCACTCGCTGCAGTTTGGCCTGAGAATCACCGTAAAGCTGTAAGAGAGAGGGAGGGAGAGAGAGAGAAGAGAGGAGAGAGAGAGGGAGGGAGAGAGAGGGAGGGAGAGAGAGAGAGAGAGGGAGGGAGAGAGAGGGAGGGAGAGAGAAGAGAGGAGAGAGAGAGGGAGAGAGAGAAGAGAGGAGAGAGAGAGGGAGATGGAGAGAGAGAAGAGAGGAGAGAGAGATGGAGGGATGGAGGGAGAATGAGAGCGGGAGAGGGAGGGAGGGAAAGAGAGAAGGAGAGAGAGATAGAAGCAGAGACAGAAGGGGAAGGAGAGAGAGAGAGAGAGAGAGAGAGAGAGAGAGAGAGAGAGAAGGAGAGAGAGAGATGGAGCGATGGAGGGAGAATGAGAGCGGGATAGGGAGGGAGGGAAAGAGAGAAGGAGAGAGAGATAGAAGCAGAGACAGAAGGGGAAGGAGAGAGAGAGAGAGAAGGAGAGAGAGGGAGGGGGAGAGAGAGAGATGGAGGGATGGAGGGAGAATGAGAGCGGGAGAGGGAGGGAGGGAAAGAGAGAAGGAGAGAGAGATAGAAGCAGAGACAGAAGGGGAAGGAGAGAGAGAGAGAGAGAGAGAGAGAGAGAGAGAGAGAGAGAGAGAGAGAGAGAGAGAGAGAGAGAGAGAGAGAGAGAGAAGGAGAGAGAGAGGGTAAAGATAAGGAAGAAAAAAAGTGAGTGAGGGAGAGAGATAGAAAGCGATTTAAATCTCTTTAAATGTTCTGATTTTAACATGAGCTGTAGTGTCTGTTCATGAAGGATACTAGCAGGACATGTGATGTGATATTCCAGCTCAATCTTTCCCAGGCTAGCCGTGAGGCAGAAAGGAGGTACAGGGCAAACCATTTACCTTGGGGGCACAGGTCATGTGCATGCCAGGCACAGGCAGGGTGGTGATGTACATCGTGATGCAGCGATACAGGTACAAAGTGCCTATTAGGAAGAAAAACCTCCTACCCACAATTGCCCTGGAAACACAGCACAGGACGCGGGCAGTTTAACGCTCGTTCTCTGTAAGGATCGTTTGAGATGAAATCTGTGGGTGTTTGATTAATACAGTGTGTTGTTATGAACGTGTCATCTTAATGTGTCGTCATGTCACCAGTGCAAGTGGATACAGATGATTTTCTCCAGCACATCATGAGGTTACTCAGTGTTATTTCACGAGGCATTACAGACACAAAACCTCGACACACATCAGCCACTGGGATTTTCACATTTTATAGATTAAAAAGGCAACAAATAATTAGCATGAATGGAATTACATACTGTTGACAATTATAATTAGATAATTATATAGTGAAATCACTTCAAGATTAGTGCATCTATGGTCTTGCATATTCATGTTTCTCTCTTTTAAAAATTAATCTAACTGATCAATGAAATGTAATAAGAGACCCTGAAACGATCCTGACAAAACAATTTCCTAAAATACTTCCTCGTCCTTTCTGACTGTAGCCTGTAGATACAATCAATGGGACTGTTATTCAGGTATTGTTATTGAGTTAATCACGAGGACACTGTGCTCTCAGCCTGCAACGTCATGCCGCAGAAGTGAAGCAGCGCACCCGCTTGTGAGCACAGTGCTGTGTTAGTGCTTACCGGTATCTGTGGAAGAGCCACTGGATGGACCATATCCCCACCAGCAACATACCGTTGACCTCGGTCACCGTGAAGGCCCAGTTCACACGGTCGATGTAGTCGAAGAACTTGTCGGGCAGCGGCGGGCTGCTGTCCTTGGCCGGCACCCTCTCGTGCACAACAGTGATCATGACGGTCGTAAGCACCAGGTTGAAGGCAGCGTAGGCGAAGGCGAGGACCGTCTTCCACCACTCGGACGGCAGCCGGCTGGCTTTGCTTTCCGGCACCGAGATTTTCACGTAGTCCCGGCGCAGCGTCAGACCTTTGCGCAGGCCGTTCCTCTTCTTGTCCTCGGCTGACGTGGGGCTGTGCACGGGACAGGCGGGGCCCCCAGGGACCCTGGGGCCCCCGGAGCCCCCTGACCGGGCGCTGTCGTGCACATCTGTCGGGTGCCGCTCACACTGGTGACCCGGGGAAGCCATGAGGGCCCCACACGCTAGCCCACACACTAATCACTGCAGCACTGCTCACACACACACATACACACACACACACACGCTGAAGCAAGTTGGGCTGTTTCCACGTCTCTGCTGAAAATGAAAGGCTTCAGATTCCTGGGTTTGGGTGTGGCTGGAATCCCCAATGAAAGAAAGAGAGAAAGAGAGAAAGAGAGAAAAAGGAAGTGGCATCTCATACAACTCTGAAAGAACTCAGTCATTTTAAACACGAACTAATAATCCCAACAGTCTCTGACAACAAGTCAGCAATGTCCTTACACTGTTCAACAGTACAATGGAAACACTGAGAGGAGAACAAAAGAGGGACTGTAGACTGGTATAATGCAAGATAATCCAAGATAATCCAAGATAATCCAAGATAATCCAAGATAACCCAGGCCTAAGGTAAGGGCATTTCATTTGGTAAAAAACAACTGATGATTTGGATAAACTTAACATACACCAGAAGAATGCAGGAACATGTTTACCATCCACTGCTTAAGTATATGGAGAGGCCTACGGTACAGTACTGGCTCAGTGGTGACGGTACTTGACTTGTAATCAGAAATTTGCCAGTTCATGTCCCACCACTGCCAGGTTCCCACTGTTGGGCCCCTGAACAAGTTGTGTTCAGTCATGATTGTAAATTGCTATGGATACAAGTGTCAGCTAAATCCTGTAAATGTAAATGCATGTTAATTTGACTTCAGTAGAAAAGGCTGCTCTTAAAATAGTAAATGGTAGAAGGCCATTTTCTGGGACCACAGACAACACCGGGCACATTTCTGCAACTGTTCTGCGGTTACCATGCACTCACGGAGGTTTGTAAAGACATCAGGAAACCTGACCCGGGATCTGCATTCCTGCTCTAAGATGCTTTGTGAACACAGGGCCTGGATGCATTAAGGCTGGACAAGATGTGGAGCATAAGATGACACGCTGTGAATCAGGGGCGTTTACGGTGGTTACCGCTTAAAGCAACTTCTCAGCCTCTCAACAACTCAACCGTTCTTTCAGCTGCTTCCCTAAACATAGCCCAGTGTTCCCCTGGCGAGAGCATTCCTTCTGCCGCTTCCTGAGGGCTCAGCACAGAGCTACCGTAGTGCTTTAGGAAGCTAACACTAGGATTAGCTCCGGCCCGAGGCTGTACTGCACCACCAACCTCCGAATCGCCATTGCAATAACACCAAATTCAAGGTTTTTACAATGTTCATAATAAATTTCTTAATTCTCTGAAACTTATTTACTTATTTTATATATAGTGTATCTATAAATATATGTATTATGTAAAACTATAATATTTAAAAAAAATCTCTGACTCTTAACTAACTTTTGAAGAACAAATTCATATTTACAGTGTATAGTCCAAGTAGAAAACAGAGGAGCCAGGTACATACAGCTAATCATAAGACATAGCTGAGACCAGGAAGCTGGCCACAACAGCAAGGTTCATCAGGGCACCCATGCCTTCAGGTTAGGGTGGCCGCAGCACCCAGCTCTCCGCGATTCTGAACCCTCCAAACCCTCTCAAAGGCTCACAAAAGGTGAAATGTCTTTGCTAAGAAATTCTACTTCGCACAGGAATGGAGCACACAGGCAGGCTGTGCCTTATCACTCTGGGGCAGCTATTGACAGAACTGCTCCTGCTAGTTTTACTGATAGGATTTTTTGTAGAACTTGGTGAAGCTGGCCTTTCCGACACCTCCTCCCTAACCCCAGGCTGTCGCAACATCACTCTCCTCCTTCAACAGTTCTATCTACACCCACTGTTCCAGGTTTGCTCAGGTTATCATGACATCAGGCTCTCAGCTGGGTTGTTTGTGTCCGGGAGGTCTGGATACGTGTCCTTCCAAATCTTAGGAGCACGAGCACCCCGGCACAATCTGTAGCACACTCACCACGGCACATGCTTGTGTGGTGTGCACGTGCAGGCGCTTAGGAGCGCTAAAGGCAGAGACAGCATCACTGCATAAGGTGAATTTTATGTGAATTTAAAATAAATGAAAATAAAAAAGCCATTTGTGGGCCATAAAGTTTCCCTGATAATAAACCCTCTATGAAAGACAGCCTGTAATGCACAGATTTCCGTGGCTCTGCTCAAATTACAGGGACTCCTCCACTGAAAACAGGAGAGCATATCTGGACTGGCCTTTCCAATATAGCACCACTTAAAAGCCCCATTAACAGATCTGAGCTCATCCCAGTACTCTCATCTCTAAAATGCACCTCAATATCCAGCAATATCCACACACACACACAAAGCACATAACACAGATTCAACCAGCATTACACAGACACGCAACACAGCCACTGAACAACCAGCTACACATAGATGTGCAATGTACTCAACAGATTCTCAATAAACACAACACAGACACTCAACAACCAACATTACATGGACACACAACTCGCACAACACAGACACTGAATAACTAGCATTACAAAAACACACAGAAAGGAGAGCTATAATATTTGAACGTTTGGTAATATTTGATAGTCCGCACAACGCATTGTGTGTTACCGTACTAAATTCTTCAAATGTGGGCTGAAATTATACTGCATTTTGATGAAGCAAAGAATCCTTTCAGGTTGAGATCCGTGACTTGTAATGAGACCCGAAAGACTGTGTGGCTACGGGCAGCACGAGGTGAGCAGTCATGATGCTCAGTCACCTCTGATTAAACTCCAAAACAAGAATCCATACTTGCCAGACAGAAATGACATATGCAGACCAGCCGTACAGACATGTACAGGTCTGTACTGAGGAAGTCGATAGTCCAAACGCCACGGGTCTGTATGGAGGAAGTGGACAGTCCTTGTAGAAGGATCAGCAGTTGTGGACGTCCTTCCTCAGGCCTCTCATTCACCCCTCATCCTCATGCCTGTTGAACCCGAACTCATCCTCCACCCCCAGAGAGACGTGCAGTGGCAAACTGGCTGTGGGGCGGGGCATGGCAGGGCGGGGCATGTTTAATGCCTTCCACATGCTCCCAGACGCTGTAATGGATGGCTTGGTTGGCTCCAGACGCTCTGCGCTCCCTGGCCGCCTGCCTCCAGCTCTGGGCTGGGTTTCCCTGGCAGGACGCAGCCATGCCTGCTTCCACACATTAAGTGCGCGCTCGTAATGACATGGTACCACCAGCTCTTGGGGCCTTTCTTTGTGCCTTAAATACACCATCAAAGGGGTGGGAAAAAAACCTAGCCACCCCAAAAGAGGCCAAGCTTGAGCAAGAGAGCAGAAAGAGGCATAATTCTGTGTGATAGATTTAGGCTTTCAGCAGCACTGTGCACTTATTCAGTGCATCATGTTCCCAGCAAAAAAACATAAACCATGGGCTGACCATTTGGTGGCCAGTTTCTCTCTCTGAGATGAGCCTGCATTAGCGAGTGATTCATTTTCTGCTTAATGTTGAAGGGCTGGCTGTTCAAGGGCTTAGTCCATAGCCATGGACGCCACATAGCCTGCCTTCAATCAAAGCTCAGTGTGTGTGTTAAAAGTACGATTTAGTGGTTGCCAGATCTTGCCCTTTGAAGCTCAACTGGTGTCCATGGCACCGTGAAACTCCCCGTTTGCTTAAGCCCTCATTGAGGTCAAGGAAGAGGCTGGCGCCTGTAATTTGCTATTCCGTGAATAGCTGTCGCAGAGTTATTACAGGGTACTAGATCTCCTCCTCGAGTAAACGGTGCACTCCCGATTTACGGAAAATATGAACGCGGTTGTTTGAAAACACGGACGCTTGAACACGAGAAAAATTCATAGTTTATCATAATTACATAGCAACAGGTGCTCAAACCAGCAGACTGCTTGGAATAGTTTGTTATTTACTAGTCAGGTTCTTTTGTAATAGTTTAGCAGTTTCTGTAAATAACATGTAAATAACATTAAGCGTAAGGCTCGTGTGTGTGCTGCAGCTGACGCTTCCATCAATATGCACACTTGGGTTACGTCATGACCAGCGACCGATCTAACCGCATCGGTGGAAACGAACACGCCCTGCACGCGGGGACGCCACTACCCCGGACCGTGCACACACCGCGCAGCGGCGCAACACGCCGGTCCGCGTGCAGTCTCGCCCACTCCCGTTAGCCTCGCGCCTTACCTGCTCGGCGGACGCCCGGGTTCCGTCTCCGCACACGCGCGCAGCCACGGCCGAGTGCGCCGCCCCAGAAGGCACGTGCCGCGCACGCGAATGTTTGTTAGCGCGAGGCGGCGGAGCAGGTCCGGGATGTCGCGTTCTAGCTGGCTCGCGCCGTGCTCCTTCACGTGGTGGTCAGCCTTTGGCGAGTTTGGGGCTGCGCAGTGGAAACGGGAGCTCCTTAAATCCAACCTTCTCCGTGAAGAGTTAACCTGCTCTCGGTCCATTCAGCTCGGGAACATGGGAGGGCTTTTGTGAAAGGTTTTTGTGTTATGAATCACCATATCAGGTTTAATTTATCCAGTTGACATTTTTTCACACCGTCTCAGAGTTGTGAAACGTTAGTCCACCCATGTCGGAAGATATGTAAAACAAATGACATCGCCACGCGACCCTCGGCTGGATTCAGCGGGTTTAGAAGATTACATTAATTAATTTTTCTCTCTGAAGCTACACACCAGTTTGTTGCTCGTGGACACTATATTTCTTTCCCTGCCTTTATGTTGTAACTAATAAACTGGGTAGAAACATGGGAATTTTGGCTTTACATCCTGACTAGTAAAACCGGTTTCATATCGTGTTTCATTATAGTTTGTAAATGTGCACTACTGTTCGTAAATAATACCACCCTGTCTTGAGAGGAGGGCTTGTAAAGTCGGCCTTAGTTGTAATTATAATTAGAACTGCAGGTTATAACACTGGAACAGCAGATTGTGCCGCATTTATTTAGTAGCTAAAAATGGATGAGTTACTAGGTGAGGCTGACACGTAACATCAGCCTCATGTAGTGTTCATTATAAAAGACTCTGATTTTTATAACTTTTTCAACATGATTTTAAAAATGAAAACAATAAAATAACAGACAAGAAGCGATGCAGTCTGAATTGTCCTCTGAATGGCTGCTCACGCTGTCGTAGGAACGCTTCTGTTCTCCCGGTTGCGGGTCGGCATGTTTTTTGTGGGACACATTGCGACACGTGAATTGGTATCCAGCTCGTTAGCTCCCTTAGCCGTGTTCACACAGGACTCACACTTTAGCTCAGATGATCTTTGATGAGTGAATGTCCAGAGGACTGTAACTTCTGTAAGTGATCGTAATTGCTTCCTTGTAGGTAACGCTAGTTAAAGAGTCATTTATTAGACTGGGACGAGGTAACGAGTTCAGAAGCTCGTTATTGAGTTTAATGATTCAGTTACATTTCACGTCATTTTGATATCAACATCATTTAGCCAGAGAGGCGTATCTGATTATTAAAGCTGAACAACTCAGACAGTCACGCGTGTAAACATGACGCATCCTGAGCCCAGCCCGGGCGCCGCGCGCCTCTTCCTGGAGGTGTCCACCGTACACGGCGCTCCGAGTCTTCCTCTGCACTCCGCCATCAGCCTCTTCCTCCTGTCCTACACCGAGTGCACGTCCGTCCACGTGCACTTGGTCTGGACTCGCGCCGGCAGCGCGCGGGCCCTGTCGGGCGCGCTCCCGAGGAGCCTGCCCGTGTCCGAGCTGAAGCGCGAGGACGCTCCGCCGCTGGTGCGGTCGTGCCGCCTCCCCGCGGTACTGGAGGCCGATGGCCGCTTCTGCAGAGCGGGGCTGGCGGTGGTGCTGAGGTGCATCATCCAGAGAAGCTGCCTGGAGCGGCACGGGCGCCGAGATGTGGCCTCCCTTCTGGGCTTCAAGGGCACGTGCCTGAAAGCTTGCGCCGAGGTGAGGATGGCAGAGGGAAGATGCATTTAAATAACGGCGCATGACTGCTAGAACGGACGCGTCAGGGCTGTGGACATAAAATGAGAAAACCATGAATGTATCCAGACAGTGTAACTTCTTCTTGGGAAGCTGACTTAGAATTCTTGAACGGTGTACTGGGGTTTGGTGCTATTATTTCAGGGGGAGAAGTGCCCAGTTCTTTAGACCGTATAAAGTGGAAGTCCGCTTTGCTGTCTGTGCGTCGGTGTATCCGTGAAAGGCCGAGTCATGTTTAGATCAGGTGCTTGTGAAAGCACCCTTACCTTTGTGGCATGGTGGGTAAAGGGGTATTTTTAGAATTCGAGAAGACCCTTGTCTGCCTCCTAATGTAAACACGTTCATTTTTTTGTTGTGTCTATGGAGTGCCCTGTTAAACATCTCCATTTCTGTCGGCTAACTTTTTTGTTAACCCCTGTTAACAAACCCCTGTTTGCCCATGCAGGTGTGATTTGTCCATGTGTATGTCCTGATTTGTGAGACTGTTCCTCCCTTATTCGCCCAGTGCACCTGTGACTTTTACACCCACTGCTGACTTCTTTGGAGCGCTGTGTTTTCGTGTGTATCTTAGAAAATGCACTGCTCACAGACAACACATACCGGTCACGCCTGTTCTACACGTCCTGACTGACCTCTAGAGTGCCCGCTGTTCGTGAGATCCAGTTGATTTGAAGTTCGTCCTTTTTCGTTGGACTGTTTTCTCACCTTTGACATGTCCTCCTCCTGCACTAGGTGAGCCAGTGGACCAGGCTGTGTGAGATGGACATCCCCTCAGCCGTGGAGGAGCACCTGCTCAGCCCCACAGAGGAAGGCCTCCAGGTTCCTGCCGCCATCCTGCACCTGGAGCATTGCCTGGCCGAGCCGGTCAGGGTGCACAATGACGATAAGCTCCGCAGGAATAAGCTCCGGCAGCAGAGGAACGCCAGGAGCGTCCAGCCAGGGGCCCCGGGGGAAGGAGGACAGCAGGTCTGCCCTACTGAGCCCCAGGGGGAGGACCCGAGGGCGGAGCCTCGTCTGGCACAGCCCTCTGAAGGAGTCGAGCTGAGCGCCGCTCTGGCCAAGCTCTCTGTGGATGCAGTTCCGGCCGCCGCCACCAGGGAGTGCTCCGACATAAGACGAGTGAAAACAGCCGAGCTGCCGGACCTGGAGCATGTGTTCGCCGAGGGCTTGTACTTCACCTTGACCGACGTTGTCCTGCTGCCCTGCGTCTATCGCTACCTGGTAACATTCCTTCCGTTCATCTATCAGACTCTCCTCACGCTTGTCTTGTTATTGGCGGGAGAAAAGGAGGGACATTTCCTTTGAATTATAGTTTCCGGTCTGGGGCGTTTGAGTCTCGAGCATCTGCAGGGCATCCGCGCAGGTGTGGTCTGGCGCGTGTCAATGTCATGTTCATGCTGCTATGGTGGGAACTTGGGTGAGACACACTGGTCCCGGAGGTCAGGGAACAGGCACCTTCTCCCGGGTGGTCCAGTGTCTCAGTCATGTGTCATGCTAGACTGCCTCGCACAGAATGGAGGATGAGAAGCCATGAAGAAACACATGCCTTAATCTGAAGAAACGCGTGCCTTAATCTGAACCCTTTTTTATGCAGATAGAATTTGCAGGATGCTCTTTGATGGGTGGTCTTTGCAGAAAGAGTTTCTGGGGTGCACTTTGCATTGCAGAGTTTTGTCTGGTTTTTCCAGATAGAGGTTGTGGGATGGTCTTTGCATGGTGAGGTTTATCCTGTATTGCTTAGTGAGGTCATGTTTATTATTAGGCTGCTAACGAGATACCAGAGATACCACTGTTGGCATGACGCCAGTAATGCTGCTTCTAAGTCTATATAAATAGAATTGTGTACTGACACATATTAATTGGTTACATATTAACTTTATTAATGTTGTTGGACTGAATTTTATATGTTTATTAAGTGATTTATTCCCAGTTGCTTGGTTTAAAAGTACACAAATGATGCAAAACATAAACATTCAGTGGTTTGTTTACGTTTGTCCAGTTGGGTAAACTACTTGGCACTCAGCGCCCAATGGCAGCTGAAGCAGAAAAGGAATCAGTGCATCTATAGAAACAAACAGCCAGCATGAGGGCGGTTCCCCATCGTGGGCGTGGCCGGGCCGATGGGGCGGTTCCCCATCGTGGGCGTGGCCGGGCCGATGGGGCGGTTCCCCATCGTGGGCGTGGCCGGGCCGATGGGGCGGTTCCCCATCGTGGGCGTGGCCGGGCCGATGGGGCGGTTCCCCATCGTGGGCGTGGCCGGGACGATGGGGCGGTTCCCCATCGTGGGCGTGGCCGGGACGATGGGGCGGTTCCCCATCGTGGGCGTGGCCGGGACGATAGGTTAAGTGCCCTCAGAACGCATTCTGCTCCTCCTCCCCCCCGCCTGCTCCCTTTCTGTTCCAGTATCTTTTTCACTTTTTGTGATTCTCTCCATCTGCCTGTCCTTTTTTTTCCCTCTCTCTCTCTCTCTCTCTCTCTCTCTCTCTCTCTCTCTCTCTCTCTCTCTGGAGTACAGCTCCAGTATCGCCCAGTTTCACACCCTGTCTAGCGTATCTCCTCCCTTGCAGAGGCTTGCCTCGCCACCCGTCATCTCCCGGCCGTGGCAGAGGGGTACTGGAATCTCCAGTACCTTGTTGGACTCAGAAAATCAGTCTGAATTATGAAATCTCAGTATTTCTCCTTCAGATACACACAGTTGTATTAATTCTGAACAGCATAAACTGAGCTGACTGTGATAATATATGACAGTCTGTTTATTTATTTTTCATGAAATATTACGTTCCCACTTGCGTATCCAGTCGTTGAGATGACACGTGTTTTACTGTTCTTATTAAATGCTGTGCAAATTCCCAGCAGTGTTGCCGTGGGAGTGCATTTTCTCACGCTCGGGTGGTCTTGGTGTTTTTCAGAGCTCCCTGGCGCAGCATGCGCCCCACACACTGGACAGACTCCCCCTCCTCCTGCGCTGGTACGCTCGCGTGCGGGAGCTCCCCGCCATCGTCCGCGCGGCCCACGACTGTGGCATGTCTCTCTCCAGCCCCCAGAGGAGCCGGACATTCTCCCCTGCGCCGGGGACTCCTTGGCCTGGGGACGCCCAGCAGGAAAGCCCCAGGCCTTCGGAGGAGCACTTTGTTGGGGGCCCTAGACCCACGCTCACCAAACTCCAAGTAATTTACCCTGCTGCGATTTCTTTAACCTCTCTCTCTCTCTCTCTCTCTCTCTCTCTCTCTCTCTCTCTCTCTCTCTCTCTCTCTCTCTCTCTCTCTCTCTCTCTCTCTCTCTCTCTCTCTCTCTCTCTCTCTCCCTCCCTGTCTCTCTCTCTCTCTCTCTCTCTCTCTCTCTCTCTCTCTCTCTCTCCTCTCTCTCTCTCCTCTCTCTCTCTCTCTCTCTCTCTCTCTCTCTCTCTCTCTCTCTCTCTCTCTCTCTCTCTCTCCTCTCTCTCTCTCTCTCTCTCTCTCTCTCTCTCTCTCTCCTCTCTCTCTCTCTCTCTCTCCCTCTCCCTCTCCCTCTCCCTCTCTCTCTCCCTCTCTCTCTCTCTCTCTCTCTCTCTCTCTCTCTCTCTCTCTCTCTCTGTCTCTCTCTCTCTCTCTCTCTCTCTCTCTCTCTCTCTCTCTCTCTCTCTCTCTCTCTCTCTCTCTCTCTCTCCCCTCTCTCTCTCTCTCTCTCTCTCTCTCCCTCTCTCTCTCTCTCCCTCTCCCTCTCCCTCTCCCTCTCTCTCTCCCTCTCTCTCTCTCTCTCTCTCTCTCTCTCTCTCTCTCCCTTCATTTCCACACCACCACCCCCTCTCAGTCAGAGACGCTGCATGCTCCAGGCCTGTGTGCTACCCTTTACCACTCTGTTAAACCTGTCAGAGTGCGAGCGCGTGTCGGTAAGCGGAGGTCTCCGGCGTGCCCCATGCCTCTTTATGAGCAGCAGCCCTGGGCCAAGGCCCTGACGCCATTATACCTCCACATGTTACAACTCTCCTGCCACTTTTCCTGCTGGTCTTCCCCTCTGTGAGACAGAAGCTCGTACGTAACGGAAGCCAGCCGTATATCCCAAAGGACGCGCTATTAACACGGCTCACCGGCTGAGAGGTGACAGACATAATCTTAGTCCACACGTTTGCTTCTGTGCTTATAGTGCAGCGGTTACAGAATGTGTGTGTGCTGTCCCAGAGTGTGTGTGTGTTTTCTCAGAGTGTGTGTGTGTGTTTTCCCAGTGGTACTGGATCCGTATCGGATGTGGCCGATCGAACAGACCAGCTGGAGAAAGTTTCCAGATTGGGCCGCTGCTGAAATCTGGCACGTTCCACAACAGAGCAAAATGAAAATAGCTGAGAACTGGACTGTGTTCTTAGCAGCCTTGAGCGCGCTGAAGTGTGTGTGTGTGTGTGTGCTGCACGTTTGAACCAGGGCTGTTGTTACGGTAACACACTGCAGTTGTGCGTATTTCCCCTAACAACCTGAGATCAGCACCTGCATGAGAAGCATTTGTGCCTTCATACCGCTCCTGTTTATGCAGTCCACTACTGTAATCCACTGCTGTAATCTACCAGTGTAATCCGCTGCTATAATCTACTGATGTAATCTACCAGTGTAATCTACCGCTGTAATCTACCAGTGTAATCCGCTGCTATAATCTATTGATGTAATATACCAGTGTAATCTACCGCCGTAATCCACCACCGTAATCCACCACCGTAATCCACCTATAAATCCTCTACATATGTATAAATGACTGAGTGTCACATCGCTCCCCCCAGCCTGCCGGATCTTCTTCAGAAGGACTGACCTCCTAAGTGTGTGCGTCTCTGTCCCCCGTCCCCCCAGTGCTCTCCAACGCTAATCTTCCTGTGGCTTCTCCGGGAGATGAATGTTTCCCAGGAGGCTTTTCACACCTCGGAGCCTTGTTTACGTACATCTGCGGTTCTAGGGCCCGTCGTGCGAGGCTACGCGGGGGCGTCGGCGTAGTGTCGCGCGTGCACGCCCCCTCTCCCCTCTCCCGCCCCTCTTAAGCCGTTAGCAGCGTTCCCGCTTTTGCTGAACTTTTGTAATTTCCTCCATGCTCCGGCTACCGCGCAGACAAACTGCTGAACACAAGCCTAAATCCAATAATGCTTTACGCTACGCTAAACAAGCGCGCTGCTAACGAGCACAGAGCTCAACCTGACCTCCCATCACGTCTGCACTGCAGAGAGCCGTACAGAGAGATCAACCCACCAGTGGCTGACTCCCTGATGCCAACATCTGACTTCGTGTGTGTGTGTGTGTGTGTGTGTGTGTGTGTTTCCGTCTTGTCTGATTCTGACTCTCAGTGTGAATAAATCAGATATTTCCTGTTATGCCAAATTGAAATGCACTAGGAAAAAAGTAAGAGAGTGCGTGTTTGTGTGTGTGTGTGCAGGACTTCTCTGGCCTGGCCCGGCTGTGTGAGTTTGGTCTGGTCCACAGCTGTCTCTGGACGCTCTGTGCTGTAGAGTGACTGGCTCGGCGCACCATGTGGCCTGACTGCACAGCGGACTCAGCCCATCACATGCGGGCCTGTCTCAAATCGCCGGTGCTCCCTGTCCACCTGCAGAACGTCCCAGTCCAGCTGTCCCTCTGCGCCCTGGCCGTGCGGGGTGCTTCCAGGGTCTATGAGTCCTGCAGTACCTTTTCAGTGGCTCTGATTGGCTTCTGACTAAAGGATTTTGACTGACAGCGGTGTTCCCCAGTGGCTGCTGGCCTGCTCTCTGAGCTGCCTGCCTTTCTCTTTGGTTGCTGAATGAGAAACAATGGAACTGCACAGAAAGCCATAAGCTTTTTCCTCTCACTGGGCCCCCAGCACATTTTAAAATGTAATGAGCAGAAGTCTCAGCAGCCTCCTACACCGAGACCGTCAGAGAAAGATGGAGACGGAGCTGTGGGTGGAGAACAGCTTACCCACAAGGGCATCCAGCCAGGGCCAGGATCACTTCATACCTGTGTGTAATAAACCAGACAGCTTCACAAGAATACGCATGGTGACCTGTGTGTGTGTGTGTGTGTGTGTGTGTGTGTGTGTGTGTGTGTGTCTCCTCGCACCTTAGGAAAATGGCATTGATGCTGTCTTCTCTCCACACCCCTGCCCATCATGGTCCCTCCACTGGGAGACCTTGCCTTCTGCTGTGAGCCCCACTGAAGGTAGAGTGTGTCTGTGTGTGTGCGCAGCATTTATGTGAGAGCTTACACCTGCATGTGCATGTGGTTGCACGTTGAATAGACGTGCAGGTGTTTGGCCGGCTAGACACGCCCGTTTAACCCCTTCACACCCGACCTGCGGCTAGACACGCCCGTTTAACCCCTTCAGCTGGTGATCCGTGAGAACAGCCATGCCAGCGTCAGGAAGAGCAGTGAGAGAGATCCTCCTCTCCTCCCCTCTCTGGTCTCCCCTCTCTGTTCTCCACTCCTTCCCTCCTCCCCTCTCTGTTCTCCACTCCTCCCCTCTCCGCTCTAGATGGGCAGCTGGAGTAGTGGATCTGTTCTTCAGGAGAGGGTCGCAGGGAGGACCGTAGCCATGCCGCGGAGTTTGTGTGTGTTTGTTCCCTAGAGTGCTCCAATTTACAGTGGGGATGCACAGAGTGTGTGTGTGTGTGTGTGTGTGTGTGTGTGTTCCCGAGAGTTCTCTGATTTACAGTGGGGATGCACAGTGAGGTCTCACTGCAGTATTTTCCATTGCTGTGCCCAGGGAATTTGTTCTACTGTGTTTAGTGGGTGTGTGAGGCAGAGGTGCGTGTGTGTGGGTGTGTGTGCTGCTATAAGATGCTACTGGAATTTGGCACTCTGGATTTTTCTCAGTTCAGAGCAGCTGTTCTGCATCAGTGTTATATGCATGCGCGCACACACACACACACCCCATCATGCAATGCAATAAACCTGCTTCAGTAGAAAGCCAGAGAATGTGGATTTCCTATGTAGAATGTCACATGTTCAGGATGTCGTATTCAGGCCCTGACTCTGCTTAGTCGAATGGTGAACCAGAATACATGTTCTCACCTGTGCCTCTAACTCTGCCCTTACCTGTGCCTATACCTGTGCCCTTACCTGTGCCTTTAAATGTGCCTATACCTGTGCCCTTACCTGTGCCTTTAAATGTGCCTATACCTGTGCCCTTACCTGTGCCTTTAAATGTGCCTATACCTGTGCCCTTACCTGTGCCTTTAAATGTGCCTATACCTGTGCCCTTACCTGTGCCTTTAAATGTGCCTATACCTGTGCCCTTACCTGTGCCTTTAACTGTGCCCTTACCTGTGCCTTTAAATGTGCCTTTAACTGTGCCCTTACCTGTGTCTTTAAATGTGCCTATACCTGTGCCCTTACCTGTGCCTTTAAATGTGCCTATACCTGTGCCCTTACCTGTGCCTTTAAATGTGCCTATACCTGTGCCCTTACCTGTGCCTTTAAATGTGCCCTTACCTGTGCCTTTAAATGTGCCTATACCTGTGCCCTTACCTGTGCCTTTAAATGTGCCTATACCTGTGCCCTTACCTGTGCCTTTAAATGTGCCTATACCTGTGCCCTTACCTGTGCGTATACCTTTGTCTTGCTTGTGCTCTCTGCTTGGAACTGGTTGTTGAATTCGTGGTAGTGAGGCAGTCCAATGTTGGTAAATGTAACACTCCTGTATGTGTTGACATGTTGTACAGTCCAGGTTTCTCTGTCATAAGCTGGTGAAAAGCTGTCAGATTGGTGTGTGTGTCTTGTGATTACTGTCATTTTCAGATCATGACACATTCGTTTGGCTGTGACACTCCACCGAGCATCGGGTCCAGGTGTGTGTGAGGCGCCGTTTGGAAGTAGATCAGCAGGAAGTCTGGGACTGCCTCAGATAGCAGGATGAGGGGGTGGGGCGCTTCGCTGGGGCGCTTCCCTCAGAAGCAGACATTATAAGAAATGACGAACTGGAAAGACCCAAGAGCAGACCTGTTTATCACAGTAGCGCCCCACACACTCACACACGCGCACACACACAAACACGCGTGCACATACTTGCATCCAAACACTTCCTGTACCTAATATGTGGAATTACCAAACACAGTCTTCTGTAGTACACCCAGACGTACATGCGTGCGCGTGCGTCAGATGACTGCTAGCTGGTGAGGTAGGGACGGGCCTCATTGTTGAAGGCCTACATGTCTGTAAAGTTGCTTTACGAGTCTGTTGAGTACAGTGGTACAGGAATCAAACTGGAGTTCCTTTAGCTGCACGGCCATGCATGCCACATTCTCATACTAAAGGATGAAAACATGACTTCTTTTCTCTGAGACCAAGCCAAGGGTCTTTTCACGCGTTTACTGAATTCTGAAGTTTCCAAACTTAAGTCCTGAGTTCTAAGAGGCCTGATTCTCCTGTTGTAATTCTTTCATATCAGAAAGCAAGACTTGGGACAGGTGCATGGGAAGTACAGTGAACGCTGCAGGAAGTCAGATGAACATCGGAATGTTTCTCAGCCTCCTGTGAACTTGCTGTAAGGACGGAGGACTTCCCCGTCCATCACGGTGTGTGCAGCGTCCAGGCATCGGAGCTTGTCCTCCCACACATAGAAAGCATGTTCTGCTGGAGAAGGTTAGCCAGCGCCCGTCGCTCAAAGCCCCGAGCTCTCCGAGTGAGTCACTGTTCCGGAACAGTCCGCCCTCTCCGCGGGGCACAATTTCACACCATTAGGATTTTACATCAGTCATATTCTCGCTATTACAGCTGCTGCGTTTATGTGTGCATGATAACACACATCAACGGCGGAGACGCAGGGCCCATCGAGCGTCCGGTTCACGTGCCTTCGTCTCGCGTCCTGCTCCTCTGTCCTCTCATCAGGCCGTCCTAGAGGCCACGCCGGAGACGCCCGCACTGTCTGTTTGGGGGAATAATAACGGATAATGATGTGTGGGCACACAGAGAGGGCTGACTCATCCGCAGAGACGCCGTTGGACGGGCGAGTCAGACATGAGGGCTGATACGCGCCGCTTTCATGCTCGTGGTTATAAATCCGTTAAACTCCACCAGAACTCCGTCGGGGGGGTGGGGGGGGTGGGGGGGATCACCTGACGCTTCCAGGCAGATGGCCGCTTAGGCTGAGAGTTTCTAGTATTAATGTGTGATTTGCTTGGTTTATCTTAAATATCCAGTGCGTTAATTAATGACAGACAAGTGACCTCAAAACCTAAGAGCGCCTGAACGTGGGAAAAACGTGGGAACATGACGAGGAACATGCAAACCAGCCTCAGTCAGCGTGTTTGGAGAGACCCGAAGTTCCCCCTTGGTTTTGCGAATGCGAATTGAAGCGTTTCTGCCCGTTGCCCAGGTATTTGAAGCGGGCGTAGCAGCTACCCACGCTTCAGAGATCCCGTGCAGAGCCAAGGCTGGTGTGTGGGAGGCTCAGACAGTGCAATGGGCCGCACAGGCTGAAGGTTTGTAGTGGCCCTCGGGGTGCTTTTTCTTATTCATAGGACACATGTTTGCATAATTTAATTCCAGTGTAAACCATTTGATGGTTCTGGGCTGTGTTTGGTTACACTGATGTCTTGATTAGTTGGAGGACTCTCACTGACAGCCTCGGGGAAAATAATAGCCTCGTTGCCATGGACGCGGGGGAGATGTTTCTGTTGGACTGCTTGCAGTTTCGCCTCTTTAGTGGGGGGGGTTTTCCCACTTGAACATAAAGTGCTTTCAAAAAGGAGAGCACAAGAACGGAGGGTCCAGTGAGAGCAACGAAATGAGGAAGGTCTTCCTCAAAACATCACTACAACTGAGCCCTCGCTTGCTAGCACACCAGGGGCCTCTTGGGAAATGTAGTCCACGGCTGTGCTCCGAGAGTGAGCGTGGATGTAAAGGCATTTGCTCTCTGCTATACTTCACCACTGTTGAAGGTGGTGGTCCTTTGAAGTTTAGAGGTTAGGTCAAAGGGGAGCGGTCAGAGGGGAGCAGTAATGCGGATGCCTCCCTGAGTTAGTGGGAGTTGCGCTGGAGACACAGCCTCACAGACGGCCTCGTTACCACTCAGCTCGGCATGTCCTCCCACACACAGGAAACATTCTGTAAACGAATTGAAAAGAAATTTCAAAGCATGTTTGGCTTTGTGTTGTGGCAGAATCTCTGTTGGACATTTAACCAGTGATTACCAGTCTGAACCAGTTTAACTGTTTAGGAAGTGGTGTTGCGTATCCTCTCTAATGCTTTTGGTAAGTGATTCCTCGTGCAATTCAGCGTGTGAAGTCAACACTTTAGCATCACTGTGCTGATGTAGTTGCTTTGTTTTCCAACACCTTCACTCTGGGCAACTCAGGAAGAGATGAGTTTTCACATCCCTCTGTTTCATTAATTGAGTTCACATAGGAAAACGAGTAGGTTTGCATTACATGTGTCAGTCCTGGTAGATTTGAGTTACATGTTCCCGTCAGGTCTCACAAGCAGGTTTGTTAGTTTCTGGTCGAGGTTAATCCGCGCTCGGAGCATGTGGAACATGTCCTACACTTCACAGAGCTTTGAGTGCATTTCAGTAAATGCTGAGATGTTTGAGTCATCCATCTGAACGCTTAAACCAGTGGACAGGGCTTCTGTGCAAATGCCAGGAAATTAATATTCATGACCTCGGCGTGTATGCATGTTCTTCTGATGTCAGTAACAGTCCTGATTAAAAGAGCGACCCTGAGGCCTGAAACTTTAAACCTACATACACTGATCAGTCGTAAGAGTCGAACCACCTGCCTAATACCATGTAGGTCCCGCTCTCTGGTGCCGGAACAGCTCCTAGCAGTGGAGGCGCAGACTCCACAAGACCTCTGAAGGTATCCTGGGTATCTGGCACCAAGACTGTAAATGATCCTCCACTGATCTCCTACAGATGTGGCAAAGACGTGCTCGTCAGGAGTGAGATGATCAGTTGGGTAATAACTGGTACTGTAGCCTGCAGCTGCTTTCCACATGCGCAATGCACGTTTGTTAACGCAGACACTAACAGAACTGGAACGAAAGGATCAGCTGTCATGCCCCATTCCTCCTCGCGCATCCCTATGGGGGTTTGTAAGAGATGAGCCTTACACTGGAGATACCAAGAGAAGACTTAGGGTCATTGTTCTTGCATCAAACACCTCTGTGGTGTAGCACTGTCGTGCTGTTTATTTTGCACTCCCTCAGTCTCTCTCACTCTCTTGCTGTCACCCCTGATTGTCTTGTTCTCCTGGAGTGCCCGTCCTCACCGCTGGCCCTGGCCCATGTCTGGCTGCCCTCCACGCTGGGGGCAGGCTGGGTGCCCTCTGCACTATGTGCCAAGCTGGGTGCCTCCAGGCTGGAGTTTTGAATAGGAATATTGTAATTTTTCCCCGGATGGCTCTCCAGCTCTCTCTGAAATCCTGACACTCAAAATCGTTCCCCTCGTATTACGCAGCTCTTCCGCTGTCATTCCTGAAGTTAAATAATTTCTTCACCAGACACACGCTGAATACAGAAGCTGACGGACACGTTTTCTTGTGTGATCAGGTGCTTCCCCGGCGAGGGCCTTCTGAAAAGCCCTTCTACATGCATAAGTTATTAGGTCCCATAAAGCCTCTTTCTCCTCTGCTGATTTGCGACGTGTTGCTCGTTTTCTTTGTCTGTGGTAACAGATACTGGGACAGTGTGCAGTGCAGGGGTGTTTCTAAGCAGTCGCATAAAGCCTTCGGTGCTTTAGAATCTACACTTCTGCCCTGCCGACACGCACGATTACACTCACTGCCCATTTCCCAAACCATAACTGGAGGTGGGTGTGCAGTTCTGACCCCCCGCCCCCCCACCACTAGAGAAAAATGACCTGTCTTTTTCTTCAAAGACTTGAAAAGGATCTATCCATTGCATTCTGTTAGCTAGAGACTGGAGCATTGGAGCACTGCCCAGTGTAGTCAGGCACTGGTGTGTCGTGACGGGTGTTTTACACTCAGGGAACATGCTTATCATGGCAGAGTGCAGCGTTAAAGGCTCGTGGCCGTTCCCTGGTCTAGATGAAGGCTGCCTCTGTGTGTTTTCAGACATAGCTACTGCTAAGAGCCTCAGGTATGTGGTGTCATCATGGGGTGGAGCCATTATGTGGTGATCATTGTGCGGCACTGCTTTTAACCCCAGCGCACACTGTGGTCTAGGGCAGAGCAGGTCTGATCTCCATGCCCTTTCTCTGGGTCATAGTTGTTGCACTGAGGTTCACTGATGACGTTCCCGTAGCCTCCGTCTGTTTTTGAAACTGTTTTCATGGTCTGTAGCACCATATTTATCTCCTTCGTGTTTTTGCGGAAGCCGTGTGAAGCCGTCCACACTCCATCTGCTGTAGGCTGCTGTTTCGAGGCACTACGTGATTCCCCTGCTACGGCCAATAGCAGATATTCGTCCTTGTTACCTTTGACCAATAACCTTCACTCTCACTTAGGCACCGTTGCCTTGGGCCATTCACCTTCACTCTCATTTGAGTACCGTTGCCTTGGACCAATCACCTTCACTCTCACTTCGAGGTTGGCTAGCTGGCAGGTGTGTGTCATGTTGTGAGAACCTCTGTGACATCTGCTAGTGTGTGTGGGTGTGTTGTGTTGTTTTGTTGTTGCTGATCCGTTATGGTGATGGCATGTGAGCTGTGTGACATCTCCTCTGTCTGCAGTAGGGCTGTAATTAGACTCTGTTGCTGAACTGTGTGAACCTTTCCCAGGTGACAGGAAACGTGACAGAAATCTAGTGATTAATGAGGCGAATGTTGAATTTGCTTATGCAAATTAATACGTCTTATGAAGAAAAGCGGACATTGGGTATTGGAACTGGAATATATAAACAGAATATACAACATTCCTGCTTTTAGGATTTGAAAACAAGAAATGCAGAGGGGAGATACGACAGTAATAATAACTTCAGTACACAAGGCCAAGGTGCATTATGGGATGTTATAACGGATTGGGCCTTCTGTTGCCCAAGGATCACTGCTACATTAGAATACCCCAGGAAATTGCAGAGTCTTTTAGTTTAGGGGTCAGTCTGAGAACATTTGGATTTGGCATGTTATGCTCTAAAAGCCAGTGGAAACGTGTTTGTCGAATAAGCAATGATGTCGCAAAACCATACACGACAGTTTGGTGCTAATACGCTCAATGGCAGTTTTAAACTGGATTTAAATGTTTACATTTATGGCATTTGGCTGACTAACAATCATGACTGAGTACAGCTTGAGCAATTGAGGGTTAAGTGCCTTGCTCAGGGGCCTAACAGTGGCAACTTGATAGTGGTGGGACTTGAACTGACAACCTTCTGATTACTAGTCCAGTACCTCAACCACTCAGCTAGATTTAAACGTACTGAAATGTCCCAATCGGCTGTGTTTTCAGAACACTCTTCCCACAGCTGGGAAACACACTGTTGTCGTTTTACAGATGTGCAGCACCATAAATTGTAAACAAAGCGATTAGTTCATCCACACGTCTCTGGTCTGCTGCCACCACCTTGCTTCAGAACTGAGGGCTCACCTCAGTAAGACGCCACACCCAGGTCCACCTTCATCATGTTTTTGTTGTTGGGGGGGGGGGGGGTATTTTTGTTTACAGTTTGTGATTTAAAGACACTGATCAGTTGCAGTGTTTGAACGTGATTGATGTAACGTGACCGTGGACGGATCATTCCGAACCTACAGGTGAGATGGCTAAGTTACCGTAAGTTCATACTGGGTGTGTGTGTACTGGTTCTGTTCACTGGGTTGGTAAAGATAGATGATATGTCTGTTATACGCACTTTCCTCAGACTTCTACCGTACTGCACTGTGGAACTGTGATCCTCTTGGACAGGTGTGTGTGTGTGTGTGAGTGAGAGGGTTTTTAGGGATGTGTGGGGGTATTGTGGAGATGAATGAGGTTGTGACAGCCCCAGACTCTGC
This sequence comes from Electrophorus electricus, assembly GCF_041902795.1. NCBI lineage: Eukaryota > Metazoa > Chordata > Actinopteri > Gymnotiformes > Gymnotidae > Electrophorus > Electrophorus electricus. Next base: position 1,139,600 of record NC_137508.1, read on the forward strand.
GGGCGAACACACACACACAGTGCATACCCGCTGAGACGCTGCAGTTCCTGCACAGCCTGTCAGGTTGTCCATCTCATCAGCGTAGATAGCTGCCCAGGGATGGATTTTGGTCTCACTGCTGTCTCTCTCCCTGGTGGGTGTGACTCTGAAAACCTGGCCCATTATAGACGGCCGTTGGGTTTCCCAGTGGCGGGTTACGGCCTCTCCGTGTGCGTTCCTCTGTGTGTTTTAACGTTTAGTGCGTTGGACCAGAACCCCTACGTGAGACACACACACACGATGCTGACAATGTTATCAGTGATTGAGGTGTAAGTGTGTGGGTGTGTGTGTGCACTCATGCGTGTGTGTTTTTGTAGAAGAGTGTGTTCACCCCTCAGTACCCTCACCCTGCAGTCATGTGAAACCATAGGGGTTGGTTATTTGTGTGTGTGTGTGTGCAGGCTTGCATTTATCTGCATCTGTCTGCGTGTCAGAGGTGGTCTCTTTGACTCTCATGTGCCCTAAGACTCAACCCAAATCCGGCTTGGTTTGGGCTCCAGGTTGTCCCCAGTCACCCCCCCCCCTCATGTCTGTAGGGTCTGTGATGGCCAGCTGACTGGTGGACAGTGTCAGTCTTTTCTCGGGTGTTGGACACTGTGGTGAGACGGCACGTTTCTCACCTGGTTCAGTCCAGCCTTCAGCCACCTTCACTGATAGCTGGAGAGCAGCTGGTTTATCTCTCCCCTGACAGCAGGGTATCTCTCTCTCTCTCTCTCTCTCTCTCTCTCTCTCTCTCCCTCCCCCTCTCTCTCTCTCCCTCCCTCTCTCTCTCTCCCTCCCTCTCCCTCCCTCTCTCTCTCTCTCCTCTCTCTCTCCCTCTCTCTCTCTCCCCTCTCTCTCTCTCTCTCTCGCTCTCTCCCCCTCTCCCTCTCTCTCCCTCCCTCCCTCCCTCTCTCTCACGCTCTCTCTCTCCCTCCCTCTCTCTCTCTCTCTCTCTCTCTCTCTCTCTCTCTCTCTCTCCCCTCTCCCTCTCTCCCTCCCTCCCTCTCTCTCTCTCTCTCTCTCGCTCTCTCCCCCTCTCCCTCTCCCTCCCTCCCTCTCTCTCACTCTCTCTCTCCCTTCCTCCCTCCCTCCCTCTCTCTCACGCTCTCTCTCTCCCCTCCCGTTTCATGGTGTTCTGTGTTTGTGAGAGAGGGATAGAGCTCCACACACACACTCTACATCCTGTCATTCTACTTTCATTCTTCCTTTAATTGTGGATCTTTGTGTAATATTCGTTGATAACCAGCAGGTGTGATCATATTAAATCACATTACCATATCATCTTACGTTCAGTCTTTGTCTGAGAGTTCTTTGCAAATCATGAGAGGGAATGCCAATGCTATAGAAAACCTGAGTGTGATTTGAGGTCGTTGTGTGTGGTTGTCTTGGCCGTTGAGTGTGGTTTTGTTGATCGTTGCGTGTGGTCGTGTTGGTTGTTGCGTGCGGTCGTCTTGGGCCCCCTCACAAGGCTGCAGCCATTTTGTTTGCCCTCAGAACACTGTGTTTGGATCACGGTGTTGTGTAAAACGTCTCACGACATGGTTCTGGGAGCAACACGCAGACAACACTGGCCAAGTGCACCTCCCCCCACTCCGTAGACATGACTAATGAAGACCACCTGCCCTGTAGCTCCGGCCCGAGTGTGTGACCCTGCCAGCCACCGAGAGCCCTGCCTTTCCTGCCAAACGGAGGTGTGTTAGAAACATGCTCCTCTGTCTCACGTGCGTCTTATCAACCCGCCTCTGTAGCCTCATACGATGCTGAGGCGAGGGATCTGACCCCTGACCTTTCCCACACGTGCTGTGTATTTCAGCACCATGTAAACCTTGTGGCACTTCAGAGGGTACTGGCCTCCTGCACCTGTGTCCTTATAGGAGCTCTGCATATGTTGTTGTATGTAACAGACACACACCCCAGCAGTGTGTGTGTGTGTGTGTGTGTGTGTGTGTGTGTGTGTTCTCAGTTTCTCACACTGCACTGTGGCTTTGTAAAGGCAAATATTCTGTTCTCTGTAGTGTACAAAAACAAACCTGCTGCAGTCTTCTCAAATTACATAAATCATTATAATTACAATATCAAAAATAATTAATTTTACAAAAATAAGTTTGTTGTGTGTGGTATCTAGATCATCTGTGTGGGCGGTCATTTGCCACACGATCGCACATGCTGGTTTACAACATGGATTAACGTGGTGTAATGGGAGTCTGTCTGCTGAACGCCACAGCACCGTGTGTATGGAATAAACCGCATCCCCCAAAATGTACCACCTTATTTAAAGTCAGTATGAGTGTGGAAAAGGAAGTGTGTGTGTGTGTGTGTGTGTGTGTGTAAATAAGGGAGTGATTCTCTATTCCTCAGTGTTGGCTCCGATTCTGGACAAGCATCGTTATTTAAATAATTTTATTTATATTATAAATAATATCAATAACAACAAGCGTCATTATTTAATTGGGAGGGATCAGTTTAAATATCTTTGTTCAACTAACAAATCCAGTTGAAGTCTTGTGGAGTGTCTTCTGTGGGACACGCGTCCAGAATGTCCCACCCACTGAGGGCAGGCCCTGGGGGACAGACTCAACACAGTTCCTTTAGCACGCGCGCTTGTTTTCCCAACACTTGCTGCAAATGGCCGTTTCTCCCCAAAACGACACCTCAGTTCCAGTACCTGGTTTCTAAATTAGACTATATTTTGGGGTTTTCCTTGGCAGAGGCTGCTGCTCAGAACTCCTGAGGCCGTCGGCGGCAATACGAGGGCCAAGTCGTTTGTGACGTAGGCTGTGGTGCACTTCTGCGCTTCGTCCCGAGTAAGACGGACGGCCTGGTTGTGCATGTGCACAGCTGTGAGACGGTTGGTGTCCTGCCTGGTTTGTCCAGTGTGAC
>NC_137508.1:1150000-1182500 GCF_041902795.1 Electrophorus electricus
GATAAAACCACGTTCCTGCATGTTCTTGGAAGGAGTAGCTGCTGTCTGTGGTGAATAGCTCATGGTTTTGTTTAGTTTTTTGACAAGGAGAATATTCCGAAAGTAAACGGTTGGAGGTCCACCCCCCACCCCCCCCAAAATAGAGTTTTATCCCTGAGGCAGTTGGAAATGTGGCCGATTTCAAGCTAATTATCCTTGTTCTGTACTGTTCTGTGGCATTACGTGAGAGCAACACCCTCTCTGACTCGCCAAATGGATCAGGCAGAGCAATTTGTTATGTTTTTGTCATTCCTGTGATAGAATTTTATTCACATTCTATCTGCCTGTCTCTCTCTCTGTCTCTATCCCTCCCTCTCTTTCTCTCCTCTCTGTCTCACCTTGCTCCAGCCTCCCTCTCTCTCTCCCTCACACTTAGTCACAACCCTTTCCGGAGTATCTGAGTCACTGGAAGTGGAGGCCTGGTTTACTGGAAGTGTTTGTGAGTGTTCTTTGATGGGATGTAGTCCCCCCCCAAACGCCACGCGTCCAGTGCCAGCAGTTTGCTTTCTATAGTTGCTGAATTGTTGGGCATTGGGAATTGTCTCCTTTCAATTTTCTCACTCCAGCTTTGTCAAATGACCCTTTCACATACACACACACACACACACACACACACACACACACACACATTTATTACTCGTTGAATGTAGACACGTCCGTCTCCCTGTTGTGGCCCCAGGGTGTCCAGCTGTCTATGAGAGCTCAGGACCCATTTGGATGGTTTGAAGACTCCAAGGTAATTTGTGGAGTTTTAGTGCAGCCTGCCATGGTGCGATGAACCGTGGACAGGAATGTCTCCAACCAATCACAGGGCCGGTCACATCTGTAGGCCTCATAGCTCTTTCCCTCTCTGCCACTTTCTCTCCCTCTTTCGTAGTGTTGTATTTAGGTTTTTTGGTTTTTTTTACAGCATGCATACAGAGTTACTAATCACCATTGAGAGACACTTGAGCTGGATTGCTGGAATATTCCGCTGTGCCTACATGGAGCCACGCCCTCACCAAGACCTCCAGCCCTCAGTAGCGGCCATGCATTTGCCCGTGTGGGCACGGTGTGTTTCAGGTGTGTGTTCAGGTGTGTGTTCAGGTGTGGCGATGACGACGGTTCATGGTGCCTGACTACAGGATTTCAGGTAGCCACGGTATCGGAAGCGAGGTCTAGTACCTTTTGGAATGAGTGCCAGGAGACCGTGTGAGTTTGATGCTCGTTGCTTAGCTGCACAGAATCTTCCCTCCGGGCCACTCTCTCCTCTGCACTCGGCCCTGCCTCCTTGGGATCACTCTGTGCTCGGTTGGTGTGGCTATGGCGCCACGGGGTTACAACCCCATACCTGTAGCACGAAGGATTGTCCCAAGCTCTCTCTGTGCCACAGGCCGTCTAAAACTCTGACTTCCTTAAAGAAAAGGGTCCTTTTAACCTGTGTCTCGGGTCTGTTTGTCTTCAGCTGATGTTTTCAGCAGTTTCCTCCGGGGATGTATCTGTGTGTGTATATAGAGATGGATCAAAGTTCATAATATGCAGTCAGGGTAATGGCAGACAGGTAGTGTGTTGTGATCCCTGGCACTCAGAGGCACAGTGTGCTAGGCTGTCAGCCAGGGCTGCACCTTTAGAAATTCACATGTAAAATCAAGTATTCATCAAGTAGTCTTGTACACGCTGGCATGCAGTGGGCTGGGAATTGTGTTCAGGTATCTGCCCTGCTCCGCCCCCCACCACACCAGTGATGTCTTCATCCTCTGCACCTCTTCCTCTCCCCAGGCAAGATGTCTGCCTCTCGTGCTGTCCGCAAGCAGCAGCAGCTAAACAACCTGGTTGCCATGGTGATGGAGCTGGCCCGTCCAGGTCACACTATTGTGGACTTCTGTAGTGGCGGAGTAAGTGTTTGTGTGTGTGTGTATACTCCCACAGTTCCTGAACACAGCGTGTGGTAGAGGTTGACGTACCAGAGTAGACACAGTACAAAACTAGAATTCCTTACAGGCTTGTGTAAATGTGTCTGTGGCTCTAGAAGATGAATAAATTGTGCTGTTACACGTTTTTAACAAAAGTAACCAATAAACAGTCTGTAATTTGAACAGTTGATACCTGATCCCATTCACAGATCAATGTTCAGCCCTCTCTGGGGAAAACGCCTGAAAGAGCAGGCATCTTCCGCTAGAGATGGGGTTAGTGAGCCTAGTGTCCGTTATCTGTGGGATAGGGCTAAGGCTTAAGGTTAGGTAAGTGGTAGCTCAGTGGTTAAGGTACTTGACTCATAATCAGAAGGTTGCTGGTTCAAGTCCTGCCACTGTTGGGCCCCTGAACAAGACCAATTACTGAAGTTGTGTTCAGTCCTGACTGTAAGTCCCTTTGGATAAAACTAAACTAAATGGTTAGGGTTGAGTTTAGTGTCAGTAATCTGTGGGTTAGGGTTACTGATCACTGATACTGTACATGTGTATTCAGGTCATATCTCACCACACAGTGTCTCAATCACCCATTGGGTTCGGTCTGAAGCTTTTTAATCATTTACATGCTACACTGCCGCACACACGCACGCACGCACACGCACGCACGCACGCACACACACACACACGCACCTCTTTGTGTTGTAATTACTGCAGTTTTGTGGGTCCATATTTTGTATTCATATTTATTTATTCATTAGTTTCTTTTCTGTGCTTTGTGTTTTGTTATTCTTTTCTTTGTTGTTTTTACTTCTGTTCCGTATTGTTAGACCTTAATTCGCTTTTCCCCTTTCAGCCTTTTTGTACAACACTCTTGTGTATCTTGAAAGGCACTTATAAATGAATGTATTATTATTGTTATTATTATTGGTTAATCTTAATATTGTTTGATGTGCAGCGTTTAAAATGGGTCTGTTTATTTCCTCTGTATTTCACGTCATTATGCTGCACCCAGACAAGTGTTCACGTCTCAGGTTCACAGGTGTGCTGGTGCTTGCCCTTTGACCTCTGAGCGTGGCGTCTCTTGACACCTCCTCCTCCTCTGTGTGTGTGTGTGTGTGTGTGTGTGTGTGTCTTCAGGGTCACCTTGGGATTGTGCTGGCGCACACACTTCCCAAGTGCCAGGTGAGTTCGGAAGCCCCTCTGCCCTCGTCCAGCTAAAGGGGGAGGAACTCTAGCTGTGCTGATGGAGTTACTATCAGAATTTGGAGAAATGTATTATTAATTTTAAATGGAATACTGTAGAGTAGAAGGTCCAGTTGATTATTCGAGAATTACCCTCTTGAACTGAGAGCCATTGAGTGTAAATGAGCACGGTGTGCTGACGTGGCTGTTTTGAGCCCCCTAGGTCATTCTCGTGGAAAACAAGGAAGAGTCTCTGGCGAGGGCGAGAGAGAGGAGTTCCCAGCTCGGCCTTCCGAACGTGTCCTTCATCCAGGCCAACCTCGACTACTTCACCGGACCTTTCCACGTAGGGGTGGGTGCCGTCTGATACGCTGCCAAACAAACCGAATGGCTTGTGAATGTGTCATAACATGCATATAGAGCTCCATTACTGATGCTAAGTTCTTCACGTTTAAATATATCTATCATATCTATTAATTTTTTAAATATCACATATGAAAATATTAAATATGCAGATTCTAGAGAATTATGACTGTTGTTTCAAAGTTGAATCAATAAATGACAAGTGTCTGATTCACAGGTAAGATGAGCTTGTGTGTGCTAGGCCTCCGCACAGGACTCGCTCATGACATCCTAGATGCACAGTTTCGCAAAACTCTTCTGTTTGTGTTATCTGAAATGGCCGGGTCACAGTGCGCTTGGCGCGCCTGTGACTGCCGCTTCCAGACGGATTATGTTTTGGATTCTATTTTCGTGTGGTTTTGTTTCGCTTCTCACTGAACTGTTCTGCGAGGTTTAACTCTGATATTTTAACTTCCAGTCCTCTGGGGGAAGCTACACTTCTAAACGTAATGTTGCATTACTCACCTTTTGATCCCTTACAGATAAAGATCGTCTACACGCAGCAATCTCTATGTTCAGAACAAATTTAAAATGTTTTTTTCTTATGGAGATTTGGCAGCAACCTGGGGATTACCTCCATCTTAATCTAATGACAACCTGGAGATGACCTCCATCTTAATCTAATGACAACCTGGAGATGACCTCCATCTTAATCTAATGACAACCTGGAGATGACCTCCATCTTAATCTAATGACAACCTGGAGATGACCTCCATCTTAATCTAATGACAACCTGGAGATGACCTCCATCTTAATCTAATGATGTGTATTCAATCTGTCGTTTGTTTTTGTAATATCCAAGCCATTCACCTTCTCTGTGCATCTCCAATGTTCGCTCTTCTGTTCCTAAACATTCTTGTCATGACGACGTTCTGTCTCTCTAGAAGAGCTCCATCTCTGATATACTCAAGGAGCACCCTGAAGACTAGACGTGGTTCCCTCGAGCCGTTCCTTCCTGTGGTTCACCCCTGAGCTGTGTGCTTTGAAAACTACCCGTCGAAAACTAAAACTGGCTTTATGGTGCATGATGTATTGCACTCAGACTGCATGCTTAGTTATAGCACATCCCTAAACGATGCCCATTCATGTTTCATTTGTCCGTAGTTCCACATATAAGCCCAAAATATTTTTTCCCACTGTGAATAAACTTCTGCAGCCGCTTCCAGTACGGTTGAACAGTGTGACATTTTTCTTATATTCTTTAAAAGAAGAAAAAAAGCAAAATACCTCCCAGTTTTCCTTCTGCTCTGACAGCAGCGGATGACGGGGACTCCTGTCTCAGTCCAGTCTCCCGCCTCTAAAGCCGGCTCCTCTGCCTGGCCCTGCCTCCACGCTTCTCCCATGGACGGTTCTCCAGCTATTTCTAGTCCTGTTTACACTTCGCTTCAGGATTTGTTCCTATGGCCCTAAAAACCTCAGCTGTAACTGCCATTCTTAAAAAACTTGCAGTGGTCCTTCATAATTAACGGTCTATTTCTAATCTCCCCTTTCTAGCCAAGTTTTTAGAAAAGGTCTTTTTAAAATGCTCATGACCTGTCTGACCTTCACTTAGACGGCTCTGTTATGTCTCACCAACCATCTCCTCCTCTCCACTCATTCAGATGTCCTCAGTATTCTTCTTCTTCTAGACTTAAGTGCTGCACTGATACAGTTAATCATGACACCTTTATGGCCGTCTCTCTGCTATTTGAATTGCCAAAACTGTACTTGCATTGTTCACTTCTTATATTTCTCATAGATCTCATTTTGTACCCCTTGGTTAACACGAAACACTGACGATGTTACTCGGGGCGCTGTCCTCGGCCCTTTTCACTGTCTATATTCTACCCCTCAGTCAGATCCTTTGCAACTGTGGTCTTCCACTCTTATGCTAATGACATAGATGTATATTAGCACCTAACACTGTACTACATCATTCCTAAATCTCCAATCAGTTAGTCTTCAAGTTAAACATTCAAATCTAAAATAAAGATGGAGACTTCAGAATTAGTTAAAGAGAATAGCTGGTCCGGTCCTTTGTTGCAACTTAACGTTAACAAGCATTATTGAGGCACCTCTGGAGAATGTCTAACAGTCACAGAAAAAGGCTGCATTTTTTATACATTTGTCAGAAGTGATTATGTATTCACCCCACATTCTTTTACATACTAGTGTTTGCATTCACCACTATTACATCCAAACCATGCATTAGAAAACATATGCAAACTGATACTCAACACCTGCACCGGTTGGAACCCGTTACCACCACATTCCAAGACTTCTCTTAACCTTGTCCTAAAGAAGATTGTTTTTCTATACAGTCCTGAGCCTGGTGGATAGGTCATATATCTTACCCTGAAGTATGCTGAAGCCTACCCAGGATCCTTTGCAGAAGCCTGTACACAAATCATTCTGAAAGGACAGAATCTCTGTATATGTCTAATATTCAGTGTTCACCCTCTGTTCCCTGGAAACACGCTTTTACTACCTCACCTACCTGCTCCACTGTCTCATACTCAAGATCTTAAACAATGGATGAACATGAACGCCAAACGTTTTACTCACTGCTCCTAAATCCATCATTTCTGAACGTCCTGCTCGTACTCTCACCCTAGACGGTGCCATTGCCAAACTCCCACCCCAATTTTGGCAAACTTTTTGACTCCTCACTCACCTTTGAACCCCACATCAGATCCCAGGTTAAAAGTGCCTTTTTCGACATCCGTGACATGGTCTTCGGCCTGAGCTTCACGCCTTCATCTCACCTTGTCTTAATTATTGCTGCTCTCTCATCAGCGGTATTCCAAACAAAACTGTCTACACTGCTGACCTGTCCCACTGCGCGTTTGGGTTCATCTCCTCCGGCACCTGTAGAGATTTCTGCACGGACTTGCTCCTCCTTAGTGAGCTGAACTTCTCCACCCTGCTGCCCTGCCCGCACACTTGGGTCATGCTGGGCGTTCCTATACGCAGGCTTGTCTCTGCTGGGGCAGGTCTCCCTGTACCATGGCTCCAGAACTATGGACTGCATCACCACAATCTCTTTCTCTGCGCTTACATCCTTTAACTCTGAGCTAAAAACGCTCACCTTCCTCATGTGAACTGCTGCTAAAAGTTTTTCCCCTCACCCTCAATTTCTGAATAGGTTTCTGTTTGGTCTTATACGGTTTTTGATTGGTTGACTGTCCTTTGTTGTATGTTTCATATATGGATCGTATAAAGCAACCTTGAGTATGAGAAATGCAATAAGTTGTTGTTATTATTATTATTATTATTATTTTTTTTTTTTTTTTATTATTATAAACTGCCAAAGCAGTGTGAACTGACTGCTTCTGTCCAGAGTCCCTCAGAGTGCCAACTCACAGCTCTGCTTGTACTCCCACAATCTCACTACACACAAGCATAATTATGCCCTAATTAAGAAGTATCCTTGGCAATTACTGTTTTTCACACACCACGTACCTACTTCAGAGTTCTCTCAAACTCACTAACAGTCATGAAGGAGTTAATGGTGTCTGTTTCCATAAACAAGTGTCACAGTACATTGTAGAGGCACAGGGAGATGATGATGGTGAAGATGAAGATATGTTTAAGGCGTGCTTCCACTTTGTTCACGTGTGCTCTGAGAAGTGCAGTCTCTCCCTGTGTGTCCTGCATGCATGTCCTGTAATAGTGAGCGTTCCTGTGCAGCCTGTAGTCATTTTCCATGAACGCTGCAGTTTTCTTCACTTCTGTTCCCCGATTTTTGCACCTTGATGAGTGATGGCAGACGCCACTTAAAAACAAGCACCTGTGTTTCCGTGCGCTGTGCCGAGATGAAGCTTTGTCCTTCTGTCGAGGTGGAATCTCAGGATTATTTAGATGGCACGTATGGAAAAGGGCAAATGACTTTGTTTGTTTGCGCAGGCACTTGTGCATTAGAGCTGAAAGCGAGTTAGGGAATGATTGCTTAATAGGGGAGTGTTTACTCTCATTATACTGGACCTGAGTTTTTTTGTCTATTCTGCAGGAAAAGGAATCTTGAAAAGCCATGATGATGTCTGTATGCGTGTGTGTGTGTGTGTGGGGGGGGTATTATTAAAATTCATTTTTGTCAGGCTTTTATTATGTCGGCTGTTGCTGACATTCCTGCGCAGCCAAGACTTTATTCAGTGGAGGGCATCGTGTGTGTGTGTGTCTGTGTCTGTGAGTTGCAGTTAATTAAGTCGGAGAACTGCATCATTTTTGCTGCAATATTTATACTGATCTCAAATTTCATTTTCACTTGCTTTGGATTTATTGAAATAGGCCTAATTGTTACAGTCTTTTGGAGTTTTCTTTTGGAGTTTTATTTTAATGCACTTTGGGAAAATGACCCAATCTCCAAACCCCAGTGCAGATGTCTAGGTGAGCCCCTCTCTGGGTGGAGCGGGTGTTGTGTGCGGGTGTTGTGTGCGGGCGTCGTGTGTGTGTGTGTGTGTGTGTGTGTGTGTGTGTGCGTGCGTATAGAGGTTTGTGCTGAAAGGCTCCTGACTGGCTTTTGTCTGCTCATCGCCACAATGAGTGACTGTAGCTGGCGCACCATGGAGAGAGACACTTGGCATTCATTCTGAGCAGCAAGCACCTCTCTGTGGGCACCTCTGTGCAGAGCGGGCACCTCTCATCGGAGACAGTGTGGTGATGTGCGTGCTGGCCTTTAGCCCGGCACAACGTGGGCGCCCCGTTGCGCTGACGTGTGCTCCTGTATGAATGCTGCTTCAGTCCCCTGTGCTCTGGTTGTGGTTTAGCCTCCGCTACATGTCAGACCCTCTGGGTTTTCTGTGCGTGTTATTTGTTTGTTCTTATTGGTTGTTTGATCTTTTTGCTCTCTAGCCAACCTGCCTCCAGCACGCTTTGCTAACCAGCGCTAATTTATTTTTCTAGATTTAGCCAGAAACACAAGCGCCGGTTGAGCGGAAGTCTGCTTCAGGTGTGTGAGAGGGCACGGCTGTCCTGCTATCTGGCACACAGCTCATGGGACAAAGTGCTGAGGAACACTGCCAAACGAAGCCCATTATGCCAAACGATGCCCGTTATGCTGCACAAGTGCTGCTTCGCTCTGCACACTTGTGCATGCCGAGTTAAAGCGATCTGGAGTCTGTCTGCTTCTGCAGCCCAGTTGGAGACACAAACACACACACACCAACACGGTCTGTGACGACCGTTACCCACAAATATTTTCCATTGGGCCCAAGTGCTACTTTTAGCTGCGGCCGTGTGGAAAGACAAAAGTCAAAAGGGCAAACGTGTTGTGGGCAGCGTGCTTGGCTAGGGGATGCCAGGGCAGCTGCTGTGGGTCTGTCTCGCACACCAGCATGGACACTGTCCGCATCACTGTAACCACAGAGGGCTTTTTCACGCAGGAATCTTCTTCTGTTTAAAACAGCAGCTGTGTCACACATTAAAAACGAAAGCTCTAACCAGGAGAGCGCTGAAATTAATGGAGAAGTCCTGCACGATTCTGCCTTGTGTTTCTCCAGTGAGGAACCGATGGTTTAAACCAGTCCAGGGCACGCCCTCGGTGGAGAACGTTCTCTTGTGTCCAGTAGTGCACCGAGCTCCGGACCATGTGTGTTACACTGATCTTGCACGTCTATGGCAAAAGAGACCAAAGCAAACGTCCTGTAGCAGATTGAAGTTTGGTTGAGATGCTTTGCTTTGGGAGAGGAGACGCACGTCTTTTCCCGTGCCAAATGACATTCCTCTGGGCCTTCAGCGAGACGGATCACATCCTGACTTCATTACTTTAGTAAGAGCCTTCCAGAGATGGATCCCAGCGCTTGAAATGTGGACACGAGACGTGGGAATGTCTGCAGTGCGCCGGTGCTGTACTGAACTCCTGGGCAGAACGTCGGTGGACTTTCTGTTCCTGAATATTAGCCTTTTCTTGTTGATCAACTTTGTGAATGTCACACTGCAGATGTGAGAAGGTTCGGTTTCGCAGGTGTTAAGGCTTTACTCTCCCCTTGCGTGCGTCACGGTTTTTGGGACATTTGACAAAGCGGCTCTGTCTCTTTGGCTGCCCACGTCACGTGTCGTGTCTTTCATGCTCTCTGACGTTCTCCGGAATAATTGACTGATTTTTTTTTCTTTTTTCCACGTGATGGACGTGCGATTTTGCCAGCGTGCAGCGATTCAGGACCACACTGTCAGAGCTGAAACCCATGTATTAATGGAGCTCTCTCATCCTAGCTGTTACCTGAATAACGTTCTGGTCGTTTTTATCAAGATGTTCCAAGATAAGAGCTTTTCACTGTGAGTGTGTGTGTCTGTGTGTGTCTGTGTGTGTCTGTGTGTGTGTGTGTGTCTGTGTGTCTGTGTGTCTGTGTGTGTGTGTGTGTGTGTGTGTGTGTGTGTGTGTGTGTGTGTGTGTGTGTCTGTGTGTGTCTGTGTGTGTCTGTGTGTGTGTGTGTGTGTGTGTGTGTGTGTGTGTGCCCAGAGAAGTGTCTTGTGAAGCTTCAGTTGCATTAACAGTGCCTTATATAACGGCTAGCTAAAAAGGCTTTGAGATGTTAACCCCATTGTGTCCTTTTCTCTCTGAAAGGCCCAGAGCATCAGCTGAGGTGCGGGTCTTTGTTGTCGTGCCAAAGTCCTCCGCTGATGCGTCTGCCGAGTAGCTTTCCATATGACCACGTGTGAACAGGAGAGGTGACCTTCAGCAGTCGGGGAGATTTTCCATCTGAAAGCGGAAAAACCCAGCGCAGACTCCAACTGCCACGAGCGTCCTAATATGAGGCCGTTAGCCGCCATCGATTGGCTGGCAGTTTAAACACATAGCTGTTTTCATCAGATTCAGATGTCAGATGCCGTATCCAGCATCCAGTGCTGTGCGGACAGGTCTGGTGCTTTCCGTTTGGGTTCCGGCGCTCGTGGCCGCAGTGCTCCTGATCGTGGCACAAGGATGCGAGAACTCTACCATGGCAACCATGAGCAACAAGTCCAGTGAGTGACTGGCACAGAATTGGACACATTCCTAAGGTGTTTTCTTGTGAGGATTTGTGCGGTGCCAATGTATAGCTTTGACAGGAAGCACTGCAGAGAGACACGCAAAACAGCCCCCTCCCGACACACACACACACACACACACCCCTTTGTACCTCATTTCCCTGAGCACAGCTGAGTTGTCTCGTAGCTACCAAAGCTGAGGTGCAGGTTAAGTTAAACGCCTGACCTGGTCGCCCTGCAGGGACGCTGGAGTTGGGTTGTTTTCTGTGCCTGCCATCCTTTAAACACTTTTAACCGTTTTGCAGCTAATATGTAGAGAAGAGACTGGCGTCATGCGCTGTTGGACAGCTCTTCAGAGGACGGCTCTTTCCGTGCTCAAACTGCTAACAGACCAATGAGCTCTCGGTTCTACTCTGTGAGAGAAGCTCTCCAGTGTTGGGAATTATGCTTTGAATGAATCTGCCAGCAGGATATAGGTTGTGTGTGTGTGTGTATGTGTGTGTGTGTGTGTGTGTGTGTGTGTGTGTGAGTGTGAGTGATTGTCCATGAAGCATAGCTATAGCTGTGTACTCTCACTCACAGACAAAACCAGACAGTCACACACACATCTCATAGTTTAAGTGAATCTGTGTGTGTGTGTCTGTGGTGTATGTGTGTGTGTGTGTGCTCTCTCCTGCAGGTAGCTCTCCATGCATGCGGCGTAGCTACAGACATGGTGGTGGATCGCTGTGTGCAGGCGAGAGCAGGGTTTGTGGTCAGTCCGTGCTGTTATGGCTTTATCCAGAACACACTCAAGTTCAATTTCCCCAGGAGGTCAGTCTCTCTCTCTCTCTCTCTCTCTCTCTCTCTCTCTTTTTCTTTCTTTCTCTCTGTGTGTCAGGTGGGGGGGGGCGTGTTGGTGAGAGTATGTCTCCTCCTCCCCTTCTCTCTCTCTCTCTCTCTCTCTCTCTCTGTTTCTCTGTGTGGGGCATGCTGGTGAGGGTGCGTGTCTCTTCTTTCATCCGCACTCATATGTAAGTGTCTGTCTGTCTGTGTGCTTGCATGTTATTAAGTTTTATTAGATGAAGTCCCCTCTCTGTCTGCGTGCTGTCAGTCAGCACTATGGCAGCTCTCCCGCACTGACAGTAGCACCAACGGGGTGCCCTTGTCTACAACCAGAGCCAACTTCACGTCAAAGAAAGAAAGAAAAAGAAACCCAGTAATCAGTCGTTTCCCCTCCATTGAATACTGTCCTCCAAAAATCTCTGAGGGTCGTTGGCACGTAAGCCATGTAAGCCTGTAATTCGATCTCATGAGAGAATGTAGCCAGGGACCAGGCGGGCGAAACAAACCGAAGAGACTTGTTTTCCTGTCGTGTGCACGCTGTTGCCGTGACAACGGCCCATCGACGATCTTGTTGGCAGTGGTGTTCATGGGAACGGCTGGCATGACAGCTGATGTGTCTCGCCATGGCGATACGTTACAGTGAGTGTGTTTGGGCTCCCTTTTCCGAGCTACACTGCGGCGCCGTGTTGAGCAATCCTGAACAAGCCACAGGTCTGGGGGCTTTAGCAGTGCTAGTGCTAAGAGAAAGCTAGCAGGAGACAGTGGTGTTGCGTTGTTGGAATTAATTACGCTGTGGGCACCGTCTTGGCCTACATAGCCTAACCTTTGACCTTGTTTTATAACATGTAGGTCTTTATCGTCCATGTTTTTGGGCATAAACACATCGTCCATTTGTCATGCCGTACACCTGGGCCTCGCTGAAATGGCCACGCAGACACAGAGCTCTTGTTCAAATGTTCCTTCCGTTTTCTCACCTGATTTCAGTCATTTATGTGCCTGCATTATAAATTAAACATTCATATTGTTTTGTTCGTACCATATGTTTCAACTCAACATGGGATTCATGTGTTGTTTCATGCCAACTCACTCCCTCTCAATTCTTTTTTTGGATTGTGACACTTTTTTTCTGGCACTCACTAAGTCATTAATTGTCTAGCCCATAATTTTTCTAATTAAATTCACACCTCAGTGTGTTATTAAGTGCTGCTCATATTAATCCTCTTTACTATCACCCTCCACAGCAAGAAATTTGCAGAGACGGTGACATGCAAGGTAAGTGCCACGACTTCTGCTCTTCCTCACACCTTCATCACCACCAGAGCGTGGGACGTCACACATCTGGCCACACGCCACAGGTTGGGGGGTGGGGGGGGGGTTGGTTTTTGTTTTTGTTTATTCCGGAGCACACTGGACAGAGACTGAGTTGAACTGTGTCGAGTGATTATTGTGTGTGCTGGGATTGTAGAGGGCTCCTGCTTTTACAGTCCCAGCTCATTATTAGCCGTACGTCTGCATTTCCTTCCATTCCAAGTAGGCAAACGTGGAGAGAGAAAAAACTCTCGCAAATTGCAGGAAATTGTATGTTTTTCAAGGAAATGTACCCGCCCCACTCATTCTTCCACATGTGCACATCCTGATAAACTCACTGACAATCGGTCTCCCCTGCCCTGAGGGCAGAAACCGCCCTCTTTAGAGCCCGGCCCTTTCGCAAGTTAGACGCAGCCGCCTTAGCTGTGTTAGCCACCTTAGCTGTGTTAGCTGTGTTAGCCGCCTTAGCTGTGTTAGCCGCCTTAGCTGTGTTAGCCACCTTAGCTGTGTTAGCTGTGTTAGCCGCCTTAGCTGTGTTAGCTGTGTTAGCCGCCTTAGCTGTGTTAGGCGCGTTAGTTGTGTTAGCCGCCTTAGCCGCGTTAGCCGTGCTAGCTGGGCACCTGAGGGTCGACCTTTCTCTGCAGCCCTTCAGGGTTTCTGGTCCCAGCCCTGTTTCTGAACGTCTGGCTACAGATATAAAAAAAAGACAACGTAGAATGTCCAAAATCCCACTGGCGTGACTGTTAAGTATCTCCTTGAAACATGTATGCATCAGTAACGATAATTTAAACATCATCTAAACATCTAAACATCTTGAGGTCCTCTTTTATAGAATTTTTTAAAAATATATATTTATTTATTTCTTTTTTAATCTTACTTGTGTTTCTTTTGGTGCGTAAATAATCTCGTAAACCAATGAAATTAGCGCCATCTCATCACAAGCCCTTTAAAGGTGTGAAATGTTAAGTGTTGACATGCAAATAAACCGGCGTGACTCTTGTTTTGTTTCTCCCGTTTCTCGTTCATTTCTCATTCCTTTCTCATGCTTTATGCTGGGCTCATCGAGTTCAGCATGACTGATGTTTATAATCAGAGAAGTCTTTCTTCAAGAAGATGTTTGTACAATGAAGACTAAATGTTTGTTGGTTACGTCCAAAGTAGCATCTGTAGGAGGATTGAGCTGTGTGCTGTCTCAGAAGACATCAGACCCAGAGATTAAACTCGATAAGAGAAATCTGTTGCCTGGCGGAGTAATTACACTCTTTCCATGACATTCTCATCAGCGCTTATGGACTAAATCAATCCTCCACACACGAGAACTTAAGGCGAATGTTTGTGATGTTTACTGTGACCACTGAACACATTAGTGCGTCATACTAAGTGCTTTTTCATTACGCCTCATCAGAAGCCCTTAGCTGCAGTGACGTGAAATCACAATCGAATTGGCCTGTGGTGCTGTGGTAGCTCATGCAGCATGCCACCTTCAACCATCCCCTCTTATGGCCGCTGACACCGTCGTGACAAATGCCGTATTGGTGTAATAGAAGGCTAATGGTGTGCGGTATTGATATGTGCTGCGAGTCAAACTACCTGGCAGTCCCTCCCGTGTGTTCTCGACCTCGGGGAGCAGAGGACAGGATCGTTTAAGACATTAATTGGGCTTCGATGGTAGACCATCTCATTGGTTTTGACTTTCTTTCTTTTTCTTTCTTTCCATCTCACTCTCTCTCTCTTCCTGTCTTTCTTTCCCTCTCTTTCGCTCTCTCTGTTTCTTGCCAAACTTATTTGACCTTTATTCTAGACAATGTCCTAGTGTGGTGCGTATTTTGAATACAGATTTCAGATATTGACCACTGTGCCTTAGATTAGTGTACTTATTACTGACTTTTCCCTGTAGTAGCACTTGCACGGGAAGAATGTTTGGGCTCCAGTGTGCGAGACTTTTTCACACTTAACTCTTCATTTCATGTTACGCTTATCATCAGGAATTAAAGGGTTAGAATATTAGAGATGAAGGTTGTGTGTGTATGTGTTTGTGTGTTCAGGAGCACATGATCCTCTGTAGGTTTGCTGACCAGACTGCTGTCCAGCTGCCTGCCGAGCGCCGCTCGATTGGTGAGTTTCCTTGTTTCACTGGGGTCAGAGGTCACAGTGATGGCTGATTATAGTCCAGTTGCGGGTGAATCTGCCTGGACCTGTCAAACTGCTGTGATGACATCATCATTTCGTTGCACAGTTCGTTAAGTTAAGGCTCAGCTCCAGCGTAAAAGTTGCAGCTGCTCTTTGGAGATCTGCTTCCGCTGTGAGTTTCATTGCCCATCTGAATCAAACGGAATTCTTTCACCTCTCAAGTTATCAAGCATTCAGAGAATTTTCCTGATCCACGTTTCACGGCGATCTAAATCAAGAGTGTGAAAGTGCCGCTCGCAGCCGGAGACAGAGCAGACCGAAGCAGCTGCTGAAATGTCTCCACCCCCCATCTCCTCTGATCTCCATCCAACTGCAGGCATATAACCCCCCCCCCCCCCCCCCCCCGCCCCAAAGTGTCCCTTCACAGAGGACGTCCCCCTTCGTTTGGGCTCCCTGTCCCTCTTATGTTTGAGGCTGGGAGGTTCCTCTCATCCTGTAAGTTCGTGTTGATGACGTGCATTCACGTCGCCTCTGCTGGTGAATTAGCACAGCTGGGCATTACCGTGCGACTTGCGCGCAGGGCAGTTAGGGTCGCTCGAAAAAGAGATGGAATTCTCCCCTCCTTCCCCTCTTGTATTTGCATAAGCCTTACTGTAGCATCTGTTGGGTTTTCTCAGTAATCCTAATTATCTTAGAACTGACGCCGTGTAAAATGGACTTTTTAGTGAAAGGATTGCCACGTAAACATATAATGCGATTAGAATTGTTCAGATAACTTGAAAGTGCTTGTATTTAGGGAACGGATGAACCTGTCCTAGAAAACAAGCCTCATGTTTCCTCTCAGTGACAGAAGGGTACAGTCAGCAAATGGTGGGAGTGCCCCGAGGTAATCCAATACCCCCTGTCACTGCGCTGGCGGCAGAGCACTAATCTATCAGACGTGGTGGACTGGTCGAGGCTCATGGAAGCCCCGCTTTACAACTCGACTCATGCTCGCCCTTTCCTCCATTGCCAGGGAAACGCTGCATGGGCCTAGTGGACCTGGACCGTGGCTGGGCCGCAGAGGCTCATGGGTACTCGGTGAGGGTGATGACCATGGAACCGGAGAGCTGCTCGCCAAAGAACAACATGTTAGTTGGGATCCTGGCAGAAAAGGACACCGCAGGACATTAACACAGGACGTAGACCGTATCCATCATCAGGAACATCGTCCTGTAAAACTGGACTAGATTCTGTAAGACAGCCGTAGGTGTCAGGATGGAACTGGTTATCGAATGTGACTTTTCACTGAGATGGTGGTGCGATTGTTTTGTTTTTGGTTTTAAATTTGCAAGAACTCTTTTACATTTTAATGTGGACTGACTCTAGACTCTAGCCTCAGTTTCCTCAACGCTACACAGTCCACAGCCACTGCGCTAAATTAAAATGCTGCCTCAGACGTTTTTAAGTAAATGAAGTCTGAATCTGTTATGCATCTGGCATTTCCTCCATCATTATTTCCCATTATTTCCCAAAACAAAGGCGCTCATCTCAGAAGAGGCTGCGTCCTTCCTGTTATTACTGATAGAAAATGATTCATTGTAATCTGTTGCTCTGCCCTTGTGGGAAAGCAGTGTTGCATTTTTAAAATTTCTATCTTCAGAAATATTAGATTAAAATAATTATGAATGACTATCTGGACATGTTGTGCTGTGTTCTCCCCAGCATGGGGGTGGAGGAGGTTTATTTAGGAAGCATCCAGGAGCGTGCGTGTCTAATACCTCCACCGTCATGAATATTTGATGAATGTCTGTATGATGTAAAGGTCACAGCATTCCGCTGGACCACAGCATGCTGTGACCTGGCTCCAGACTGCAAAGCGTTCCTGATATATGGACTCCGATTGTATTCATCCACTTCCGTAGGACTGGACTGTTACTGAAGACACATTCCCGACCCCAACACTAACCCTGTTTTCTCAGCCCATGACAGGCTAGTCCGTCACGCTGAAGACCGAGTGGCTGGCCTGATCCTCTCTCGTGCGCGCGCGCACACACACACACACACACACACACACACACACACACACACACACATACACACACACACACACACACCAGGCTAGCAGACCTCATCTGAATTCTGCTGGTGAAGTCAATCTGCCCAAGACTGAATGGCTGGACACATGGAGGCACCTTCCATCGAGCTGGAATCATTTCAGCTGGAAAACACACATGACAGAAATACAGAATGCAGAGATGGGCCTGCGCACACTGTCCTGAGAGAAGACTTTTACAGTTTGACAAATCGAGCCAGTTAATCAGTCTCTCATTCTTAATATTCAAAATGAGTGTGATTTATGTACACCCCACTGAAGACTCAACTGTCCTTTTTTTCATTTTTAATGTTACGCTCTCAGAATAAAGACTCCGTTTTTTTTATCTCCGTTTTAGCAGTTCTGTGCAGCGTCTCTTGTATTATGAGCAGACGTGTGTTGGGCAGAGAGCATGAGGCTGAAGGATGCACATGGCTTCTCTAGTGCTTCATGCATTTAAATGTTTCTTGTTAGTACTGTTTGGAAGATGTCAGTCACACCTACATCTCTGCTGATGTGACTTCTTTGAGTTGACACTCATGTCATAAAGCTTGTTATTAGCCTTGTGTACATGTTTTTTCAGATGTATATGTTTTAACTTGCGTGTTTAGAGCACTGAATGACCGTCCCGTGTATCAAGAAAAAGATACCAGTTACTCAAGGAATGTTTTGAAGGAATGCCGTCACTGGAAGCTTCTCCCGGCTCAGGATTCCCACATCTCCTTGTGCTTCCCAGGTGGGAAAAGGCACTTTGGTGTGACACATTCGTTTTCCCACTGGCAACGGTCAGAAGAGTGAGCGTTCAACCTCACATGAAGTCCTGTGTGAAGAAAGCTCAGGTAGCCTCACCTGCAGCTGACACTAGCGGAGGACGTACCCTGGAGTTGGCGGGAGTTGCCATGGAAGTGGCGCCTTCCACACAGGCCATGCGCACGCGCGTTATTACCTTCGGCATGGCTGCGTGCGCATGTCTAATGACCCTGGGTTTGATGGCTACACTGACAAGCCACTTTTACAAAATGGGCCACTGGATTCCCTGATACTGGAACAAGGCTGTTAATTGTGCAAGTGAATACATTTGTTCTGTTGTATGAATCTTTTTTTTTTTGGACATTTGTTGAATAATAAGAATGCGTTGCATGTGTTCTTCCCACTGAGCACTGAACTTTGAACTTTCTGGGTTTCGCTCACCCCATGGCCATCATTAGCTCAGGCAGTCCCCACGCACCTGGGCAGTCCTTTAAGTAGGAACGTGTGCATTAATAGCTAAAACACCTCTTCTTTTGCACCGCTCTGACCGTGTTTGAGGACTGAAAGCACGTATATGTTAAAGTGCTTATGGCATGCTGGCAAATCCTCAGCTTGTCACAAACGCCTGAAACCTTGGCTCAAGCTTTGAAGAGCGTCTACTGAATACCAAGTAGGCTTTGTGTTCATAAGTGTGGCTGGAAAAAGCGTCTTTGGTATTTAAGGTAAGGAGGTACGTTTTTATTCTTATTGAATGTTTCAGCGTTGGATTGTGGCCTTGCAGTATCTCTGCAGATGGCATGTGGCCCAACTGAAGCCCAAACCCATGTCTGATGCACTGTACAACGGCTATAAAAACGACTTGATAAATATCACAGACATCACATGTGAAGATCAGTGAGCAAGATCTGTTTTTAGAAATGGTGTGTGTCCTCATGCAAGCATGCGCCTTTGTTCAGTAATTCAGAGAATACACATTAGCATGCGCAGATATTAAAATGACGGACACAATATTCTGCTTCTAACACTTGTATTCTTTAAGCATGTAGATAGAAAATTTGATTTTTGCTTTCAAGTTCTGGCCTCAAACAGAGATGGCAGAGACTTTTGTATAAAGCAAAAGTACATTTATGAATATAGTTGCTAAAAAAAAGAAAAAGCCAACACAAGGTTTGCATGACTGGTTGAAGTCTTTGTTCCAAACTTTGAATGTGGAGCAAAAATAACTGTTTACTGTTCCAACACTTACAAAAGTAGTTTAAGTGTTTGTTACTTATAACAGAACATAAAATCCTAATAACAACAATAACGCACCTCAGTAATAAGAAGTGTTCCGTTTTTCCAAACTGTAGCAGGTAGCTAAAGGACTCGACCCTTCAGGAGCGGGGTCCGTGTGAGGCTGCTCCAGATACTACAGTTAAACGCTGCCCAGAGTTTGATCAAAGCGCTAATATCTTGGATACCGCGTGAATTGGAAGTGGAGATGGAGCATGGGGAATGAGAACATCGCGTGCTATTTTTATTAGAGGATCTTTACCTGCGTGCTTTGGCCACTTTCACGCGTACTTTTAAACACTTTGAAAGAATCGATACCCATCCATATACATGGCGTGCGCAAAAAACCTCCCCGCTGGACTCCTGCTGTGTTAAAACTAGTTGGTCTTGTGCACAAATGGACGCAGATCGTCAGCGGAGAAATACAGAACGTATAAGGAGCCTCGAGCACAAAGAGCAAACGGTAGCGTCCTTGTCTGCGTGCACAGAAACGCACGTGCAGCGCTGAGCATTACTACACAACGCCTTACACGTCATTTCCACGGAGAGCCTACAGCGGTGGGTGTGTGCAAGCAAACCTCTCAATACAATGAAGTAGCTTTATAATGTGTCCCTGTTGCAATAACGTTTTGCTATGTCTAAGATGACCCGTCACATACTAGACTGTTGCAAGACGATTTAGCGCGTTGCGAAGTTGCCTGTGTAACATAAACCAGGCTACCCATCACGCTAGGTGTACTTCGAGAGGAGGACTTTCGCGTTTGTAAAGCTGCAGGCTTCTGTTTTGTGCACCCCAGGAATGTTATTCTTCGTCTCTTTACGCTCAGCTGAAAAGGGGGGGAATCCATGACAAATGTTCATCTCGCACCATTAGACGAGCGTAGCGCTGGGTGCGACGTGCCACTGGGTAAAAGCGCTGCTGGCTCGATGAGCCTGGGGATTTACCGCGTCTCCGCAATCGCCAACACACACGCTGCAAACCGCGTAGTCAGGCGGGCGCTCGAGTTACGGCATGCGCCAATCGCCGTTCGCGAAGAACTTGCTCAGAGGGCACGTGAACGTGTGGGTCTCCGCAAAGCCAGCAGAGTGCAGACCGCTGCGCACGGCAAGCAACGGCTCGCGCTCCTGCACCTCGCGCGCAACGTCGATGAGCAGTCGCGTGTCTTCCACGCCTGACCCCCTCTGACGGGCCGAATTACTCTTGGACGCGAGTTGTTTTCCAGCGCGTTGAAAAACTGCTGCGATATCGCCGGACAGTCGGATATACGGCCCGTCCTGTAAATGCGCGTGGAAATGTTAATAAAGTTGATTTTGCTGGGGACTTGGTGGCTCGTGGCGAGAGCAGACTTTGATGGAAGGTAAGCGTTATGAAGAGACTGGCTCCAACACCAGCTGCAACTCACTGCTCTTCCTCGATTTTGCGGAAATATCTATACAAGACTTCTGGTGCTGGCAACACCAGATTTGGTTATTTTCTTTTGTTTTTAGTAGCGATCATCCTGCAGAGATCGTGAAGCACATTCGTTTCAGCTCAGCTCGAGTTTAAATCACGTTAGTAAAAGCGTGTTTTCGTGGTTTCTAGTAGGCTCATCGCGTGTTGGAAGGCTGCTCCAAAAACAACTTGTGCGTCATATTAGCAGCCGTGCCAAATATTTCAGTCAGGGCGCTGAAATCCCTGCTGTAATCACTGGTGCATTCATTTCTTTTCACTGGCTCCAATTAACTGTAATCTCGTGAAGCTGTAATCTTTGTGAATATATCCTGAAATATGTGGAAACGGAATCGGACTGCGCTTGTGATTCGATGTAATGTTTCTTTCCGACCAAAACTGCACACGTTGCCGGTTTTTAATTTCATGTCCTAACACGAATCTTGAAATATGCGAGGAGCGGTGAGGAAACGTGCCGGAGCTGTACAAAGACATGCCTGCGATTCAGACGGCCCTAGCGCGAGTCTGAAATCAGCGTGCCTCCTGCAATTAACACGCGCGTTCGCTGGAAACGGATACGCCCGCGCGCTACTCGAGGGTCACGTAATCCATCCTTGTGTGCAGTTCAATCTGCGCACAGTTTTGGCTGCGTTTATTCCAAAGGACTATTTTAAAGCAACTTTCAAGCGCTTGCATCATGCTGTCTTATTAATACACTTAGGTAAACTTTCACTGTGAACGTCGCGCAGTGCTCTCCGCTTACAGCGCGCGGCCACCCAAGAGAAGGGCGCACGAGCGGTGCCGTGGCGCGTGGACCTGGTGTCTGAGGTATTCTGATCTCTGACGAGATGGAAACATTGTAAAAATTAAAAACCCTGTTTTGATATGTTGTTGGCAAAATATTCTTCGTCGGGTGCATTTTTTTTCTTATTCGTCTGCCTTAATTTTTCCACGTGTGCAGATCCTTTTCTCCGTGTAGGACTTGCCGCGCGAGACCTCGCTCGCGCTGTTTTGCAGATATCACGCTCACTCACTGTTAGTTTTCACTAGTGACCGCCTTTTTATTCGCATCTGCACGAGCGCGCCAGCGTTTGCACTTGACCGTCTGGCGATATCAACATTTCCTTTCTCTCTTCGGGCAACTCTAAGACCGACAGACGATGGGAGACTATTAAAGCATGTCATCTCCGAGTTCTGCGTCCATGTCCGGTCCAGCGTGCCTCGTAAGTGGCGTACACGAGCGCTTATCACTCTGGCGCGCGCTTACATTTCATAATCAGCGTGTACGTTTACCCGCCAGCGTACGTTATTAATGCCCGCTGTGTTCTCGGGAGCTTGTCACACGGGTCATTATTTGCTAATTTTCACTGCTTATAAACTTGCTTCGCTGCCTCAATCTAAATTCATAGACAGGATATCCTGCAACGGCACGCCACAAGAGAGCCATTTGTCATTCCCAGGCCTTCTGCAGGGCCATTTAGAGGACCAGGCTAATGGACCGAGCCGTCCTTCTAACCTGCAGACGAGCGCTTTGTACCATGATGGCAGCTTTAGTCGATGGAGAGACTCATTACTGCAGCTCACTCAAAGCTGCGACAGACAGCTTAGTGTTTGGATGTTTAGTTCAAGGTGAGAGTTGCACTGAAGGTTTAGTTCCTGTGCTGCCATTGGGAAATGGTTTCGTGCCCCAGTCTTAAGGACTTTCCAGTGTTAAATGTTTTATCCAGGTTGACCCATTTCGCTCCTGCACTTTGTGTGAGGGTCGTTCAACCCGTCATGGCTCCTGTGAGATGACACCGCTGTCACAGTGTCCTGTGGCTCAACTCTACACCACTAAGGTTGTGGGTTTGGTTCCCAGAGAACACGCATGCTGATAAATATGTACAGAGCTGGCAGTACTGAATGTTGCTTTGGATGAAGGCCAGTGCCAGATTTCGTGAACATTCTCTCCCCTGGAATGCTGTGAGCTGCTTCTGTTGCTGGTGTTGAATGTGTTTAATTCAGTTCAACACACAACTCCACTCAGCCGCTGAGAGACTGACTGACCGACCGCTTGTGCTAAAGTGCAATCCTGTGCCTTGTTATGTTTTCATTAGGTCTGATTAGTCTTTCATAGCCTGCTGGACAGAAACCTGGAGACGAATTCCCAGGTGTTCTGGTATTTCCATGCGCTCAAAGATGGTGAACACTGTGATGTGGTTGTCAGGTGGGTTTTGATGTGCGGCATCTAATTGTGGGCCTGACAGAGGAGATGTCACAGAAATGTTGGGAGAAATAATTCCACTCTGGTACTTTCTGCCACGGCAACTATTCATGAGATGACCATATACATATTACGTGATGGAGCAACACGCGATACGAGTTTGCTATGAAACCACAGTCGTGGCGTGATGCCTTTGGTGGCAACTAGAAACATGAAATGCGTGAATTTTACGCGAATATTTTTTCTCCCTCAACTGTGCATGAACACTGAACATACACCAGTAAAGTGGAACTGGGCTCCTACATTTCACTAGGGAGAGATTCCACCCCCAGGATGGGGTCGTGTTCTGAACGCAGGCGGAGTGGGCCACCGGGTGTGTGTGTAACTAAGACGAGGCCCTGGACCAGGTGACACAGCTGAGCGATGACAACGTCGTTACCCCAGCTAAGTGCGGAGTCTGGTGCCATACCCCCACCTGCCAGCCACTTGCACTCTCTGTCTCAGCTCGGCTCCGCCTTGGACGTGGCCCAGAGTTCATGAACTGCAGTTGACATGTTGGTAAAGTCCCTGAGATGAGCTCATGTCTCAGAGCCACCATGGCACATGTGCAGTGCTTATTCCAGAGGACCTGTCTGTCTGCCCCCCCCCCCTCTCTATCTCTCCATCTCTCTCTCTCTCTATCTATCTATCTATCTATCTATCTATCTATCTATCTATCTATCTATCTATCTATCTATCTATCTATCTTTTATTCTCTTTGTCTACTTATTTTCCCGCCCTTTGTCCATCTGTGTGTGTGCCTTTCTGTCCTTTAAGCACTGCAGGCTATGCAAATTGGCATCTCTCAGCCAATCAGCCGCCGGGCCCACTGCCGAACCACTGCAAAGCCCTCATTGGTTTTATGAGTGAGGTTAAAATGACTACCTGGAGATGGGCCAAGAGGAGATTGAATTATTAATGCAGTAATAAAGCAATCTGCTGTTTCTCTCTCTGCTGCTGCTTTGCTGGTGCCGATCTGTGTCTTCAATATATAAACAAAACTCACTGAGAAAATTGGAAACGTCACTCTGGTATGACGTCGCAGTCTTTGAGCATTTCAGGTTTTGCGTCGATGTTTTTATGGGGCAATGGAGCTTGCTTATCTTTGCCTCTGGGTGCAGGTAGCAAACAGATAAAGTGACAACAAAAATGTACCCATCCGGCTGGATGTTTGCGCACCTGCGGACGGGAGAACGAGAGCGATGGCCGCGGCATTCCGAAGGCGGACGCGGGCGCTTGGCATGCGCTGTGTGTCTGTGGAGTCTTTGTGAGGAACTCTGTCCCCGTCTCTCTGCCAGACTAACATTTTTCCCCAGGCCTGCCATTCCTGCTTAGCACTCTTCATCAAGCCTTCTGCCCCAGTGATTGGCAGCTAGGACAACGCTATTAGCATTTCCACCGCCTGGCAGTGGAGACAGCGAGGAGGATTGAGTGTGGCTGGAATTAACAATGCTATGCTCATATCTCTCTCTCTCATGCTCTAATTCCCTTTCTCTTTCTCTCACTCCTTCTCTCGTGCTCTAATTCTCTCTCTCTCCCCCCTCCCCTTCTCTCTCACTCCTCTTTTCTCCACCTCTCTTCTCATTATGGTAATGGAGGCAGATGTATTGTGTTAAAGTGTATTTTTAGTCTTGTGCTTTGCCAAAGCACTCTTCCCTGTCTCTTCCATGGAAAGACCAAACGCTGACCCCTGTTGCTTATTTTGAGACCTTACATGGTTCGATCTCCTCCCTCCCTCTTACACATTTTTCGCCCAAGGCTGCCAAGAAACACTCAGTTCCTCTGAGCCTTGAGACATTCTCTCCCCATTTCTCTGAGACATTACCTGCACATACAGCATCTATAAAAACCTCCCCATTCCATCCTGTGTTTCATTGTAAAAGCAGGTTTATCATTTCCCACATCACCAGTAGTCACTGTTGCGTCCCCAGCAGACTGCAAACACCAGCCGTCTCTCCGCTGTACCGCCGGTAACTTTGCAGGAACGTGAGCCCTCGGTACGGTGATCATTCATCTTGCCATTATCTGAAGTCCCTTTCTCTGTGCGTACAATGGAAGCAGTGTGAATGCAGGTAAGATGTCACTGGCTCACTGATGTACGGATAAGCAGGCATCAGCCAGACAGAGCTGGAGGCGTCGGCCGCTCTGTAGCCACACCCCCTGGCATGCAAGACATAGCCAGAGGTGTTAGCCACTCCCCGTAGACATGCTCCCTGGCAGGGCACACGCCCACTGTTGCTTTGAAGTGGAAACGATAATACTGTTTCATTCAGTTTAACCTCTTGCCTGAGTCCTGGACAGAATGTGCTCGAGACATTTCCCTTTAACGTGGACGCCCCTGGAAACAGAAACGTTGCTGGTTAAAATAATGATACATTTTTAAAAATATACAAGTCCTGTGTTGTGTAAATTGTAGTGCATTGGTAAGTGTGTCTCTTGCCAAGAAGAGGCAAATGAAACAGCGTGCTCTGTAGTGATTGGCTAAGAAATGTCTGTGCTGTCTCCTGATAGGTGGCCCAGGCAGATGGCCTCATCCAATGGGCTGTGCCGTTATGGTACCCGCATAGACTGCTGCTGGGGATGGATGCGGCGCTCCTGGGGGCACTGCCAGCGTGAGTAACCGTCGGCCGTGGTGGGTGACCTGGGCTCTGGGGCCAGCTTGGTGGGGCTTCCACACCTGGGAGACGCGCCTGTTCTCCACCACGCACACTAACTCGTTACTGTCCAGTTAGTGTCTAGAGCTCATACATGTATCTTACTAAACAGCACCCAGACAACATGGCTGTCTAATCCCTGATTTGTCAGTTTGGTTAGTTATGAATTAAGTACATATTATTATGGCAGAGCTCATGACTCACTGTAGATTTAACACTCACACACAGAATACAACTACTTCCGAGATTAAGCAATTATGCTTCTTTTAAGCAATACTGTGACAAAGACCATCAAATCCTCCTCTTGGGAGTAGTGATATAGGAAAATGTGAGGGGGTGTGTGTCAAATCCCCTATAGAACACGCTCTGATTACAAAATATTCGGGAGACAGTAACTGGTGAACTGATGGTGTACTGCTGATTGGAGTGAGCTCGGTACGCGCCATCTGAATGAACGTACAATCACGGGAGACGTCCAAAGAGCTGCACTACTCGCGAGTCCCTCTCACGGTGCACTCACTGTGACGAGCCCTCTCCAAAGGAACAAAAAAACCCAACACCCTCCATATTTCTCTTCTGCTAGAATTCTCCCTGCACAGATGAACTCATTTTGGCAAATTTATAGAACATTCAGAGGACAGGACTCAACCACTTGCACTAAAATCATTAGCATGCTTCATTTAGCTGCCGCCATGTGGTGCGTGCGGGCACAGAAAAGGCATTTCGAGATAAGGCACATCTCTGCCCAAATATTTAGGCTCATCTGGGGATGGGAATAGCCCTGCACGCAGTGTAATTGCACGGCAGGGACGTGCGAGGGTATTATTAGCCCGGTGACGTGTCCCGCAGCTTGACAGACGCGCAGGATCTCTGCATGGCTTGTGCACGTGATGGTCCAACTGTTGCTTTGGTGGGGGGGGGCGGCGATGTTTGATGGGTTCACGCTCACCCTGATTGGACGAGGAAGTGGTTTGTATCCGCAGTCAGCCAGCGGTGCAGGAACTAACAGCTAGTGCGCTTTTCTAACCCCATGGTGTGCTGCTCGTCTGCCTCAGCACTGTCTACGTGTGGCAGTTGTATATGTCGTTTTCTGTTTGGGAGATAAATGGTGGGTGGACGCACGTATGTCTCACGCATTTCTTCTAGTGCTCCCTCAGTCGGGGGGTCCCCTGCTCGAAGGAAAATCTCCCCGTCTCAACCAAATGGGATGTGAACGTGAGCCGGTCTGCCTCTCCTGCCTGTAAACAGCTGATGGGGAGTCCTAGAAAAATGGAACAGATCACAGCGCGTCCTTGCCTGGTGGGGTGGGGTGGGGTGCGTGACCGAGGAAACCCAAGGCCAGCGTGACCTGCTCACAGCCAGCGCAAATCCAATCAGAGGCTCTTCAGTTCAGCTGCTGATAATTGAAAACGGGGCGTGCTGGAAGGATACAGGCGGCTCCCAGCGTTGCAGGTTGTAGCGTTTCTGTACCCCCTAAATCAGATCCTAAAGGTTGGACCTAACGGAACAGCAGGGAGGGGCGGGTTCTGGCCGGAGGTGTGGGTCCTGGAGGTGAACGCGTACAACAGCGAGCCATCTAAATGACCTGCTCTGCTTACAGCGCTGAATGGGTTCTGTTTATTAGGGCAAAACCCAAAGCTACTGAGCGAAACGCCGGGCCAGGGCGGAGACACCAGCAGAGCTCACTGGTGTTCAGGGACGGAGGTTTAATGTCAAGAGGTGAGCACAACACTCCACCATTACCCTTTCAATTCCTGCTCCAGAAAGTGCTGCTGTTACTCTAGTCTGGGTTCTGAAGACTCAGGAGAAGTTTCAGTCACCGCCGAGTTCTCAGGATCTGAAGGGGAGCAGGAAGGAAACCCTTTTCTGTTCAAAGTGCGGAAAATGTAAATTAAAAATGTATTCTAGTCAGAAGCAGTGTATGAAGTTTGAGAGAGTAGAGAAAGGTTGTCACTGATATTGAAGACACAGACTTGGGATAAAGCCTTTAAGCAAGATATATCTCAAATACATTCTCTGTCTCTGTCTCTCTCTCTCTGTCTGTCTCTCTCTCTCTCTCTCTCTCTCTCTCTCTCTCTCTCTCTCTCTCTCTCTCTCTGTCTGAGTGGATTTACACTGGGAAGATTAAGTTCACATTAACTCTCTCTAACATGGTCTACTGCTTTGATCCCACTGGCAGATTCCGAAAACCATGAGGATTTGGATCTGTCAAAGAGCCTCTTTCTGCCTACTTAGTTCCTGATTAGAGTACAAAGAAACTGGATTAGATCTGCAGTTTTAATTGGTAACATGAACCAATAGGCAATCACAAGCTGACAGATATAACTGGAGCTGGTGGTATTAAATATAGCAGCATGAATGCACCGTTGAAATGCTGCAATGATTTATACCAAACGCACAGATGAATCTGGACAGTAAAACTGTGGTGGGAGGGGGTAGGGAGCAGTGCTTGGAGTAACATGCTGTAGTCCACTGGTTCACATCTTGGGGGATATTGGATATGGGCTCTCAGTAGGCGGTAGGATTATAAGACCAGTTTGAGCATTTATGCCTGATAGGTTAGATGACTGTATCGGGAAATCTAGCTACCTGCATCTCTTTCCACCATATGTTTACTGCTGGTTCAGTTCGACAGGACCTTGGACATTCTTGACTGATAAGAAAAGAAGGATGAAAGTTCGCTGTCAAAGTTTGGTTCCAAAAAAATCCAAAAAGTTTAGAAATATCAGAACTGTTCATTTAAGTTGGAAGCCCAGTGTGTAAATCTCAATTTTCTAATGACATTAAAATCCATTTAGGCACAAAACACCAAGTGGTAAAAGGTAGCACCATTCTGTACGGTAGCCAGTGCCCTCTCTTTTAACTCAGTAAGGAAGTGGTTTCCTCTGTATTGTGTGTCTAAGATGGAGTGGCATAGACACTTACAATTGAGTTTTCATAGATGCATTGGTATGTTACAAAAAAACAACCAAAACCCTCAAAAACCAGACGACGGCAGCTGATGTGGGCTAGAGAAAGGCTGTCTGTGTTGAGTGCCTATACTTTTTAAAAGTTGTTTTTTTAGTTTATTAAATAGTTCATCAGTATTTACAGAAAAAATGTACCTGCCGAGCATTTGGCATGGTTTCTATAAAAACGCAGTGGCGAGGTCAAACACGTCCTTG
The DNA here is from genome assembly GCF_041902795.1 of Electrophorus electricus. Classification (NCBI taxonomy): domain Eukaryota; kingdom Metazoa; phylum Chordata; class Actinopteri; order Gymnotiformes; family Gymnotidae; genus Electrophorus; species Electrophorus electricus. The sequence continues at coordinate 1,178,303 of NC_137508.1, forward strand.
TGCCCTTTCTGAGTCTAATGAAGTGGGTTCAGACCGCACAGCAAACCTAGAAACACAATCTTCGGCTTTTTCCGCTCGGGTCTGCAACTTCAAAATTAACTCAGGAATTCCCCAGAGAGAAATAAACAACAAAACTACAACAACAAAGCCCCGTGTATTCCCTCACTATTGCATTGTTTGCTCTGGCACCAAATGAAATCCGAGAGACTACGTGTGTGTGAGTGTGAGTGAGTGTATGGCATAAAGAGTGCTTGTCTCACAGCATGGCTCCTCTGCAATGTTTTCACCTCGTGCAGATGAAGCTTGTCTTGTCTTTTCCCGTCTTCTGTGTTGGCCGTTTTTTTTTCCAGCCCTCTACGTGTTAAGCCGCAGGGTCTTCGGGATAAGGTGCCAGGCGCAAGGTTAGCACCCTCCGTCTCCCTCTGTCCTTTTCTTGGCTTGTGTCGTCCCGTGGACACGTCCTCTGATTCCTCAGGTCCCGGTCACTTATAGGTGCCTCACGGTCACTCCTGCTAGCTGCTGTTGCTGATGGCCTGTGAACGGTTCTCTCCTGCCTCGGTTTGCCCCGCCTGGGCCGGAGGAGCAGGACTCTCCAACATGTCTGCTGTCCTGCCGGTGTCTTTGAGCCTTTCCGAGACCTTCCCTCCAGACTGGCGTCGTCCATCATTACCTGCTCATCGCGCGCGCTGTCGGATGTTTACAAAAGTGTCACTTGATTTCTCTCCTTTTTTTTTTCTTTTTTTTTTTTTAAACAGATGCTACTCAAAACATATTTGAATGGGATCCTGCATAGAAGTGGATTAATTGTCAACTATTGCTTTAAGCAGTGCCAGCTTTGGTGTTGGGTTTTCTGTGGACCCGAGCTCCTGTTTTTGTGTTAAAGTGATATTTGAGTTTCCATTTTACTCAGGAAATTCACTGGTGTCACCAATATCTTCCCTTTATTATGACATTGTTTCACATTTAAATTTCACCACACCAGTGAGAAGGAATTCTGACAGAACTATGATGTACTACCAAGTGTCCGTTGTCCATTTTTCCCCAGTGATCCAACCAGCGTTTGGGTTCTAGTACCTCAGTCACGTTAACCTGCTGAAGTTTGGGCCGAATTGCTGCTTAGGGGACGTATTTGGGACACAGGGCCCACAACACGAGACATGCCAGCCTCTGAAGTGTTGGTCAGTGCTGGGTATTTCCCCTGGCATGGTCTGCGTGTGGGGTGGGGGTGGGTGGGGTAAGTTTCCTTTTACACTCAGCCCACCTCATAAGCCATTGCTTAAAAATATAACCCCAGCCCTCAAGAATCCAGCATGTGCCTCGGAGTAATCCCATGATTTCACAGGGTTTGGTAGCTGACTGGCTTGCCAGATAAGGCAGCGACCTGGAAAAACCCTAAACATCCCGGCCTCGCCCATCACTGGGATTGTCACTACCAGTGTGGCTCCACCACCCAATTTGGGCTCCTGATCGTGCTTTGAAGTTTTAACTGGAGGGGAGGTTTGATTTGGCTAACTGCCCCGCGCCGTCCAGCAGCCCTGTTTAAAAGCACAGCATGTGCTGCTCTGTGATTAGCTTACGTAGCCTCATCAGGCGAAATTGCACTCGGTCATTCTTATCTGGCTGAATTTCGAGATGGGGCCTTTGAACGTGCCGTGAGCTGGGCTCAGAGGGTGAAAATCGATATCTTTGTCACTTTCATCTCTAAAGCACAGGCACAAAGCTTGGGTTGTGTGCCGGCTGTTCCCAAATCACTGATCTAATAATTACAGACTGAGGTCAGTCAGCCGCTCTTCCCGGTTAGGAGGAAGGAACACTCTCACTTATTTGGTGCGTCCGCTGAAATAAAAGCTTCTCTTAGTCCCTGTGTTATTATTTAGCGTTGAAAAAGCACCGTAACTATGACGGCATGTGACGGCATATGATAGCCTGGCATGCCCTTTCCTGGAATTCCGCGTTGCTGTTGTTTTTGTGGAGATCTGGGGACGGATGTTCCTCCCATCTGCCACTAGGGCGGTCCGTTGGGGCTGCACGGAGGCAGACTGATGTGGCTGGCCCGACCGGGCCCGGTTACCATCTCACCTCCCTGCCCCTCCATGCCCACGCGGGGCATAATTAGTACCTCTGATAGGCCAGCGTTATGACAGACTAAATGAAGCTTTCGGTGGAGATTAGTCTCAGCTGGCTGGAACCGTGCACGTTTGCAGCTCGTATTCTGAGCACTCGGAGCTGCGATGCATCAGCTCTGAGGAGTCAGGTTGAAAAAAGGGCTGTGTCCCAATCCAAACATGATCTGTGATGACTCGTAAAGATGAAGTGCACAGTGTGCTCGGTATGGCCCTGGACCAGTAAAACCAGCCAAAGGAAAGCAAGGCATTACTGAGAAAAGAAGCCAGTGATCCAAATGAAAGTTTTTATTGAAATGGTTTCAGTATTTACCTCACTTAAAATCCAAATATTCTCGAGTCCCTATCACACTGCACATGGCCTCTTCTTGTAGTGTTTGAGTGCTTAATGCAGTAGGTCTTAAAAAGGTTAAAGCCATCTGAAGTCATCATGGCTTAGTTGGAAACCTGGTGTTCCCTGCTGGATGTGCTAAAGGTGGCATTTTGCTTCTGACCACCGCTGACCAGCTCTCTCCCCTGTATGGGTTTATCTGCAGCTGTGTGTCAGCACGGATGTAAGCACGGTGACTGCGTCGCGCCCAACAAGTGCAAGTGCCACCCTGGCTTCACGGGGAAGACCTGCAACCAAGGTAAGTGCTTGGAGACACGCACGCTGTCTCTTTCTTTTGCTCGCTGATATGCACGCAGGCACACACACACACAAAAACACACGCACGCACACACACACATGCGCACACACACACGCACGCTGTCTCTTTCTTTTGCTCGCTGATACGCACGCACACAAACACACACACATGCACACACACACACAAAAACAGACACACACACACACACACACACAAACAAAACCCCACATCACATCGCCAGCTGGCAACAAAAGCAAAACATGTCACTCATGTTGATTTTCCCTGATATGGAAAATAGGGGGCTTTTTTTTAGATGGAAAAAAAATCCCAGAAACAAACTAATCCTTCCAATTGATTCCCATTCCTAAAGTATGTGGCACTGTACATTTCATTCTCTCCTTTTCCAGTTTCTTTTTGGTTTTAATGAGGTCCTGCTCACCTCAGACGTGTGTGTTTTAGTGGGGCAGTAAGTTCTTGCCTCATTCTGTGCATTTGGCAGGGTTGGTGTCCTGCTCATTAGAAAAGGCTTCAGTCAGCACAAAGCATAAGCAGTAATGTCGGAGGCTCCACTGTAGGGCGTGAGGGCATGAATGAGTGAGGGACCTTTCAGAGATACAATCTCAAGCACTGTGATTACTCAGAATAAAACCAGTTGCTGGGAGCAGTTCAGCCCAGAGAAATGGGGAGAGTGGGGTATGGGTATTGTGGAAAACCCTTCATTTTAAACTTTTCATACCTATACCTAGAGCGGAATGCTTGGGAGTGGAGTGAACTCACCGCCTGGAAGAAGGAGAAATGTAATTAAAAGGAGGGAGGAACAGAGGAGTGAATCCCTCAGGAATGTGCGGCCGTGTCGTCTCACGTTTCTCATGTCGTCCTGCCGTGTGTATCGGAGCAGGCGGAGGAAATGACTGCCTCGCTGTAACGGATGACATTGTTATCGATTTAATTACACCGGCGAGGTCTGCATGCAGAAGCCTCAGAGGCGCAATGGCGGGAACAGCACAGTGCAGGGACTCGAGTTCTCGCTGATCTGGGACAGCTGAGGATGAGCACTGCAGCCAGGGCTCAGTGGCTAAGGTACTCCACTGGTAATCAGAAGGTCACCAGTTCAAGTCCCACCACTGCCAGCTTACCGCTACTGGGCCCCTGAACGAGACCCTTAACCCTCAATTACTCAAGCTGTGTTCATTGTAAGTGGCTTTGGATAAAAGCGTCAGCTAGATGCTGTAAATGTATAGAACCAGTCCTTGGCTGCATGCTGAAATTTTGTTTTGGTTTTCAGATGAAGGTAACCTTGAGAGACCCAGTGAAGGTCTGTGTGGCACAAGAACCTGGCTAGACCTTTCATCCTGAGTCATAGTTCATTACAACTGCAGCTTTACTGTAATGCATTGTTTAGTGTGCGTGCGTGCGTGCGTGCGCGCACTACCACATGTCTCTACA